>NC_044926.1:25102585-25150657 GCF_003576645.1 Ipomoea triloba | reverse complement strand
ATGAAGCTTTAAGCTCCTTGAAGGAACATAGCTTCCTAGTTATGAAACAGTCTGCGATTCAAGTTTTCTATAGCATAGTTAGAAAAGTTGTTTCTATGTCTGACTGTAAGGAATGGTTTATCATTTCATTGATCGTTGATGTAAACGTTTTATGTTATGAATTAATGGAATAGCTACGTTTACTTTCAAAAAAGTAGTGAAGTGTATTCTAATTTTATCTTATCAACAAACACAATCATGATTATTATATAATAAAAAGAAATAGGATAAAATATTGGTTGGCCAGAAACCAGCGGCGGACTTGTGATTACGTGATACCCCTAAGCTATTTAGTATTTACATGTTGGACCACCTTTCATCACCTTACATTCTTATTTACTCAATTTTATTCTAAGTACCTATATGGCTATATTTGTTTTATTGTCATGCATGCTGCTTTTTCAGCATGCCCAAAAAAACTAAAAATTATATTGCAGTACGTATTAATTGATTAATTAATTAATTAGCCTAATGACTAGGGAGAGGGGTTAATAAACCTTTTGACATTTGAAGAGTTGTTTTTCATTTTTCTTATCACCACAATTCATAGGACTTGTATAAAAATAAAATAAAAAATTTACAATACTTTAACCCTAATTTTAATTAAGTTCAGTAATTTAAAGGCTATTTAGGTCAACCAAAATTTAAAATAATTATTCAAATATGTATGTTAGCCAAAGACTTACAACTTGGGAGTTGGGAGTAGTCTGCCTTTCTCAACTTGTCTCAAAATTCAAACATTAGACCTCAATAAAATTTACTACACATATTATTATGAGTTAATTACTAAAGTGGTCCATTAACTATAACAAAATTACTAATTTGATTCTTGACCTTTTTTTTTTGTCTAATTAAGCCCTTGACTTTAAAATTTTTAACTAATTTTGTCCTCTATTTGTTTAGCCGTCAGACGTCTGTTTATTCGAGACCAAATTGATAATTTTACTATAATTAAGGGACCATTTCGATTATTAACGTTTCGATTTAATAAGAGAAGAAATGGTGCATTGATGACCTAAATGGTCCCTTGACTCTAGTGAAATTACTAATTTGGTCTCGAGTAAACGGACATCTGACGGCTAAACAAATGGTGAACCAAATTAGTTAAAAATTTTAAAGTTGAGGACTTAATTAGGCACATAAAATAGTCAATGATCAAATTGATAATTTTGCTATAGTCAATGGACTATTTTAATAATTAACTCTATTATTATTATTATTTTTATTATTATTAGAGTCATTTCCATTGGATGAAAATGTGTAAGGAAGACCACTGCAAAGAGTAAAAAGAGATGATCAAAACATGAAAAGACCAAAATATCCCTATCTTGGACGGTTATTTGACGAAATTTTAACGGTTGACTAAAAGTGACAAGAGCTAAATAAAACTGGCCGTAATGTGTCAAAAATTAATGAAGTGGACTAAAATTGGCAATGCCCCAATAACAATAGGAGCTAAAATGGAAATGACTCATTATTATTATTGTTCTATTTTTTAGATTTTTCATATTCATTCGATTCCATTTGCCACTCTTTTGTAAGAGAAGAAGTCAATGTATACGTTTGTAATGCTTTTCTAGAATGCCGTTTGGTCAATTCTACTACTGTAAGGTAGAAGTAAACTTTGGGGCAAGACTTTGGATTATATTCAAACATAGGAGTTAGCTACTTTATTTGCTCAAAATTCCACATCATATCAATGTTTGCAAAAATGTTTTTTTTTCTTTTTCATTTCTTGCATTATGATCTTAATTTTATCTGCCACAAATTTTGTTTTTAAGAAAGTAATACATTATAATAGAATTAGTAGTACTAAAAAAAAAGATGAAGAAGAAGAAAGTAGTACATTGTCTTGGAGTATGAGGGACAACTACACAAAATAATAAAGTTTAAAAGTTCATGATTGAAGCCAAGTAATTAAGGGTGTGTTTGAAAGGGTGATTTGAGTTATTCACTACTTCAACCACTTTTTGAAAGGTCATTTGAATGAGCTGCATATTAGAGTAGTTTATTGTATTCTTCTCCTTGTATCTATATCACTAACAAAATGTATATTGTAATTTTTTTCATTAAGGGGCATGTTTAGAAACTTAGAAATTAAAAAAAAAATCTAGAAAATGATTCATTTTTTGAAAAATATTTTAATTTTTTAGGTATTTGCTGAAGGTCAAAAAATTTCTTTTTTTTAACTGAAAGATAATTAAGAAATTATTTGTTGGTTCTTTTTTTTTTTTTCCTTGGAAATGAACATATTATTTGTTATAATAATAATAATAATAATAATAATAATAATAATAAGTGGTGGTGGTGGTGTGGTGTTGTGATTGAGGTAATAATAAATTAATAATTCAGAAATTAGCTTGAAAATATATGAGAAAGAAAAGAGAGACGGAAACATAAAGAATTCGAAAAAGGTCTTTCGACACAAAATTAAGGAAGAATTTTTATGCTAAATTGAGACATTTTTCTAGTGATAAATATTTTTCTTAGATTTTATTTTCTTTGAATGTTCAAATACAAAACATTAAAAAAAAAATTAACTTTTCGAAAGTCATTTTTGAATTTCTAAATCAATCCTAAATATACAGGGAGTAATATTATTAAAAATTGATATGAAATTAAAAAGGTAAGAGCCCATAAAATTCATCGCTGGAAAGTTGTTCCCATGACAATTGACACGCTAACCTACGCTCTCCATTTCTAACCTTTATTATTCTTCTTCCATTCAAATCCTCATTTTCTTGATCTCATCCATTTTAACTCTTATTTATTTCCATATATAGCATCATATTTTGATAAAGAGAGATGTATAAGGCATTGATTATATATCTAAAATCTAAAAAAATATAATAAATTCATATTATGTTCCTGATTTTTCTCAATCTTTTCTTTCAAATTTGTTATATATTACGCTATAAAATTATATTATACATTTTTTGGATATAAATATCTCTACAATTATAACTTTTTTTTCATTAATATTACCATGCACATGCATACACAATATCTTTTCTATTTTATTTAGATTTTAATTAAATAGTACCATAATTATATATTTAGTAATTTATCATATCTAAAATTCTTACTCTAATAATATTAATCATACTATAATTATTACTAAAATTAGCAATAATATTTTAATATAATATGAATCCTACAACTATGAATATATATATATATATATATATATATATAAAACTATTATTTTAAAAATATTTTTATATAATTAAGATTTTAACACTGAATATTAATATTGTGCATATATTTTTATGCATCGAGCATATATTTTATAAAATAATACTCTATAATAATTATTTTGAGGGTATAATAAGTGTGATAAAAGAATTTTTGTCCACAAAAAATGATATTTCTAATTTTTAAAATCCCCAACACTCCAAAATGACTCGGTGGGTCATTATTAGGTTGATAAAGAAGTTTCTTTTTCATAAAATTTCACATATATAATGGGGTTAAGAAATAAAACAAAGATTATCTTTTCTCCCCGTCGAATCGTCGATAGTCGCTTCGACTCTTAAAATGGTGTTCCTTGGAGAGCAGTACTAATACCCTCATTATCTTTGGTAAATCAAACCTCGGATCCAGCCTTAATCATCGCTTGGTCGCCATGTTTATCGTAAACATGGTTGTCGTGTTAGCGTTCTGCGTGTCGGTTTTCGCGGCGGTGAGGCTGTTCTTGTATCGAAGTGCTCTGGTGTTCGCTCTGAGGAAGTGGTCGGATTGGATAGACGACAGGATTCATGTTCACCAGTTCTTCAAAGTCCCGCAGCTTAACCAAAACGCTCAGGAGAATCAGCTGTACAGGAAAGTCTTCGTCTACGTTAATTCTCTGTCCTCCCTCGAGGATTCCGATTTCATTAATTTGGTGAAATCCGGCGGGAAATCCAACGATATTTTGCTCTGCCTCGACGATAACCAGGTTGTTCAGGATCAGTTTCTCGGGGCGAGAATCTCGTGGATGAATAAGGTGGAGGTTGGGGGACGGAGCCTTGTGTTGAGGATAAAGAAGAAAGATAAGCGGCGGATTCTTCGGCCTTATCTTCAGCATATTCAAACGGTTTCCGATAACATCGGGCAGCGCCGGCGGGAATTGAAACTGTTCATGAATCGCTCACCGTCGGATGATTGCGCCAGCGGACGGTGGAGATCTGTTCCGTTCACGCATCCTTCCACTTTCGACACGGTGGTGATGGAGTCGGATCTGAAGAACCGGGTCAAGTCCGACCTGGAGACGTTTCTGAAATCGCAGCAGTATTATCACAAACTAGGCCGCGTTTGGCGGCGGAGTTTTCTCCTCTACGGCCCTTCCGGTACCGGCAAGTCCAGCTTCATCGCCGCCATGGCCAATTTCCTCAACTACGATGTCTACGACATCGATTTATCTAGGGTTTCGGATGATTCCGATCTCAAATTGCTTCTGTTGCAAACCGCTAGCAAGTCGGTGATCGTTGTCGAAGACGTCGATCGGCTAATCCAGGAGAAATTAATGGCGGTGAGCTTCTCCGGATTGTTGAATTTCATGGACGGCATAGTGAATTCGTGTTGCGGAGACGAGAAAATTATGGTGTTCACGATGAATTGCAAGGATCATATCGATCCGGCGATGCTCCGGCCGGGGAGAATCGACGTCCATATCCACTTTCCCTTATGTGATTTCAACTCCTTCAAATGTTTAGCAAACAGCTATTTAGGCGTGAAAGAGCACAAGCTGTTTCCCCAGGTGGAGGAGATTTTCCAGACCGGCGCGACGTTGAGCCCGGCGGAAATCGGAGAACTAATGCTGGTCCACCGGAGCTCCCCGAGCCGCGCCATTAAGTCGGTGATCACGGCGCTGCAGACGGACGGAAGACACGGCGGGAGATGGCGTCGGTTGACGGAAATCTCGTCTCTGGCGACGCCGTCGCCGCCGCGTACGGACGAGCAAGGTTGCGCCACCTGGAAAGATACCGTCCCTGTAGCCAAGGAGTTCCGGAAGCTGTACGGACTGTTGAGAATGAAGAGCGCCAAGAGATCTGAACCTCTGGATCATGACTTGGAATCAATCCAACGGTGAACGTTTTTATTACAAAAAGATAATCAAAATCTTATTTTATTTTTGTAACTTGTCAATCTGATAGTTGATACAGCAATTAAGATTTTAGGATTTTGTTTAAACTTGTGGTTGAGCTCCGCCCTTGTAAGCCGTACGATGTAAATGATAATGTTTTTATTGGATTAAATATAGGTTATGGGGAAAGATGAGATTAATTTGATCACTAAAATCCATTATTGTACTAATTCATTTTTATTACACGTTGGAATGAGTTGTGTGCCACCATTCATATCTTAAGATATTTAAAATTAGTTTTCAAAAAAAAAAATGATATTTAAAAATAATGCCAATCGTGTGGGTGGAGGCAGACAATTAAATGTGATTAACGTTAAACGTGAGAGAGGTGTCGGGAGATTGGTTGAGAATGTAATGGAGTAGGGAAAGGAATCAAGTGAAGGAGAAGCCTGCACAAATAATTCAATTGGATTTTAGTGATTGTGGGAAGGGTACATATAGTCATATAGATATGCACAAATACTTAATGGCCGGTAGAGAATATGTTAATTGAAGACACATAAGATGTTAATTAACATGTTATGTGTCAACAGTTAACATATTTTGTACATGCAATTAAAAATTTATGTGTCTATAATTATCATGTTATGTGTCTGTAATTATTATGTGATGTACCTTCAATTTGTTTACTGTACAAAAATAATTAATTGCGGATACATGTGTCAACTATAAGTACAAGATTTGAATGTTTTTTTTGGACCAGAATCTGTAATACAAGGTAAACCTTATTATGTGGACCTGGGTCCAAAATGACGTAGATACACAATTTACATATTAAATGTTTACAATTTACCTTTTAAAAACTCACAACTTGTATATTACAAATACAAAATGTTAACATATATGTAATTGATTACCTTGTTTTGTATTCACAAATTCATTTCAAATATTGTAGTCAATTCCAATACTAAAAATACACAATTTAATCTTTTTAAATTTTAGTATAGTCTTGTATTCACAAATTCTCTTCTATAGTTATGTGTTTTGATTTAAAAACACGATTTACATTCTGAAAGTTCACAATTCCAATATTAAAAATACACAATTTAATGTCGTTTAAGACCATGACCAATATCCATGGTATAACAACTGTCAAGTGAGGGTTGGGCCTACTAAACAATTTGCATCTGGTACTCATCATTGGGCAACATGTTAATGATTCAGGTTGTCTGTTTGCGTATAGGTTGAGGATGAAATTTGGCCAACCCAATTCTCATCAACATACACTTGCTTCTTGTCTTCCTATTTTCCACATTATGTTTTCTGTTCTGATCTGTTACAACAAGTGGTCTTCATTTTTTGTTGGAAATACACAACAAGTGACAACAAAAGTCGTCTTCACTAAATCTTCATCCTTAATTAAACAAATTTCTTGTATTCTTAGTTCAATCATCAAATCCAACATTATTTTATTTCATTATTGTTGGGAAAAATGCAAGCCACGAAAAGTTTTGTGGTTCACAGCTTACTCATGGTTTAATATTCACTATAAACTAATGAATGGTTAAGATCCTTTAAATAGTATGTGGCCTCAATTGCTTGCCCTTCCCTATTTAAAAAGCTTTGCATTGAGTTTAGTACATAAGACAAAGATTGTCCATTTCTTTCTTGTGTATCATTATTACTCTGAGTATGGTGTATAAGTTCTAATCCAAACTTCGGGTGCATGAAGATGGGGATTGTTGTGTTAACCGTCGCTAACCGACGCCGTTTTTGTGAGCTTGCATCAGTAGCGGCGAATTTGTTTCTATGACAATGGTTATACCACGGCACAACAGTAGATCATATTGGTAGGAAGTAAAGAGGAGATTGTTGGACTAGCTTTTGGCAAAAAACAAACGTTGGATCTTAACAAAATGTAGTAATTGAAATTGACCTCAACCTAAGTATTCTCGTACCAAAAAGGGTTGTTGCAACTGTTACTAAACACAAAAGACTTAAAATAGCTACAAAACATTGTTTTAATGTCCAATTGCTTCATTTCGCCATGTCTCTATGAATACCATTTGAAATATTCTTCGACCAACCATTTGGAATATTCAAAATTCCAAATGCATATATGTTACGTAGTATATCATTTATTATAGTTTGTTTTTCTTATGCTAAATGAGTGTTATATGGTGCCTAAAATATTATAGTACATTTAAAATGTCCTCCTTTTATTATAATCACATTAACATCAATATTTCAAGAAGGAAATAAATAATGCTAAAATATTAATCTGATTCTTATATTTTTGTTGTGAAATCAATATAATCTCTAATCAATATAAATCTATCATATGCTAATTTCACTCAATTCCTTTTAGATTTTTAACATTTTTTTGAGATAAACGAGAGAGACGAACCCAGTAACTAAACTAGCACCCTTCAGTAACAACAGAGAATTTCAGTTGGATCATTGCTAAGAGCTTCCATGTCAAATCCCGGAGGTACATTACTATTTTTTTACCCTATGTTTGGATTATCCATGTGATTTTTAACAATTTATTTGCTTGCCATTAATTTACTATTTTTTTTAGTCTTGCCACATTCACTACCTACCTATAAAGGAGTAACTAACCTAAAAAAATAAAATAAAATTATTTGTGCAGGTAAATTTGCTCCGTGATATAAAAAGTTAAATAAATAAAATAAAATAAAATAAAATCTATTAATTTCATTTTAATTATGTAGCTTTCTCATTATGCATATTTGGCACCTCATTTGAAAAATCGATTAATAAATGAAAGAGAACAATTTTAATTGGTGTACGGATCTTTATAAATCTCAACTAACATGATTCACGAGTGTCCACATGACACCATACACAAAGCCACACGCTAAGACCACCTTTCATCTATCCATTCAAATGATAAGAAGTCTTAATTGACAGCTCTGGTCATAGGGTGAAGTTTGAGAAGAGTGACCAAAGACTGAATATCACTTGCAATAGTGTGGAGTTCTCTCAAAGTGAGAGAGGCCTCTAAGTTTAGTTGAATTCCTCTCATAGTGAGGGGAGCCACTGTGTTCAGTCATTTGGATTGGAGGTTCAACTTTTTGGAAAAAATTTAAATAATAAGAAAAACAAATAGGTATAGGTTTGACATTATTGTATATAAAGGCTCATAAATCATTAAGATATATCTCACAATTTATTAATAAACAATGTGTGTAAAGTCATTTTACATGAAATGTGTAATTTTCTTTTGTACTTAAAATGTTGTAAGAATGAATAAGTGGATAAATCAAATTACGGGATTCAAATTTTAAAAATAATCTCCAAAGGTCAATAGAGTGAAAGCAAGGAAAAAATTTCAAAGAAATGACTCCGTGTGCTTATAAGTTGCTAATGCACACGAGTAAGTTCATTATGAGATTTGATTTGTACCCTTTGGACGCAAGAGAAAAATTTTATGCTATATAATTCAAACTCATTCTAAATGAGAATTGTATATATAATGGTATAAATTCACATTCATTTTCAAAGTGGAATAAAGGCTTCCTCCAAGCTTTCCCAATTTCCACCTTTATTTTTCCAACTCAAATAGCTCTATTTTGAAAATTAATTTCTCATTCATCAATTACGTTTTGAGTGTACAATATATCAATTTTTCCGTCTATCACTTAGAATAATCAAAATTTATTTTTGACTCAATCCGAACTAGAATTAGACTCCACATATATTTGTATCACAAAATAGCCACATAGCCATTTAAAATGTTATTTTTGCTACAAAATTTCAACAAATGTAATATATATTTTTTAAATAAAGATATTGAGTGTCTCACGTGGAACGGTCTCATACAAAATTTACTCTTTACATTTTCTAGTAGTCATCAGGATAGAAGCGTTGACAGATTTTAAATTTGAAGTTTAAACTTATTTAAATGATACGAAAATGGAAAAAGTTGCAATACCCTACATTGTACGTCTTAGGTTATGATTACTAATTATATTATTAGAAGGTGTGCATGTGTTGGTTAATGATGATAACACGGTGTATCCTCTTCCTCGCACTCTTCCTCACGTTTCTATCTTATTTAGCAATTAATTAATTAAACTGCCTAACGCTTCATTATTCTGCTAATCAACTAATTGCCTACCTCAATCCAACTTTCTTCTCTCTTTTTTTTTTCCAATTAAATTCTAATTATTGGGATAGAATATACTCCGTGTGTGTGTCTCTATATATATATATATACTAGTTTTATACGCGCATTGAGCGAATGTGTTAATGCCCAATGTTTATATTTAAATAAATATTTGAAAGTATATCAATGCAAGATTATATAGGAGAAGTTTATACATGGGTAATTGAATGTCGAATTTTTTTATTTAAATATCTAACTCAAAGTATATGAATCCAAAATAATATAGAAAATTCATTATAATTATTACTAAAATAAATGTTTGCAACCTTGTAAAATCGATAGTCTAAATATTTGGTCTAAAAATGATAGTCTAAATATAAATACTACTTTTAATTTGAATTTTTCTAAGTGCTCTTAATTCTCTTTTGAGTAACATTGTCATTGTCTTCATCTTTACTATTTGTTCTCTTCCTTTTTATTGGTAGTGTGTTATTTGCAATTCGGTTATTGTTGGTAGCATAGATGAAAACATCATGCAATGAGATTATGATATAGGAGCTATGGACTTTCCTTTAGGTCGGTGTTCTGCTTGGGGTTCATTTGGTTCAACCATTATTGTTGAATGAGTTATTGTTGATAAAGAAATCCCTAGTTTAAGAAAAAAAATTAAATAAATTAATAAAAATTTGAAATTTTAAAATATTATGTATTCCAAAGATATTAAAAGGTAGTTTCTCGCTTCAATTTGCTGGGTAATGGGTTATTTGAGTACTTTCATTGTCAACAGATCCTCCAAGTAGTTAATATGATTGGTTTCAAACTATTCTTTTTTATTTTTTTCATGGTATTAAAGAAATACATATGTATCATTTTTTGGTGTAACTACTAATTTATTTAATTCAATAAGAGTAAAATAGAGTGATTCCGCTTCAATTTGTTGGGTTATTATTTGAGTACTCTCTTTGTCAACCAATCCCCAAGTAGTTAATATAATTAGCTTCAAATTATTTTAATTTATTTTTCATAGTATTAATAAACCACTTGGTAAATAAATATATAACATTATTTTGTACTATAACTTTGATATTTAATTACAAGATATTGTAAAAATAAGATAATGGACAATGTAATGAATATCAATTGATAAATTTGAATGTAAAGAATCTTTGCATGAGAGAAAATAAAGACAATATAACTAATGAAATTATTTCTATTATTTAATTTAATTTTTTGATAATGAATAATTTTTTCAAATAAAGGTATTGTAGACACATAATTCTAAATTAAAGAAATACATATGTATCATTTTTTGTTGTCTCTACTAATTTATTTATTAATTTAATAAGAGTAAAATATGGTGAGGAACTTAATAATGCCAAATTTTATTGGGATGAAGTTCGAACCTAAGACCTTTCTTATAGAAATTAATGGGTAAGTTAAAAGTTAACGGAATATTAACGGAGAAGAGAATATTTAACGGAAAACTTAACGGATAATCATAAAAGTAAGGTTAAATTAGGTAATCTCTATTAATAATATTAATCTGAATTATCTTAACCATCTATTTGATTAAATAATTCATCTGAACCATCCATTTGATTAAATAATTTGACCGCCATTTTTTCTACCCATTTTAGGTCTAACTCTCTTTGGCTCTTATTAGTATATATATATATAATCATAATTAGGTGCAAACCAGTTTTAACCTGTGAACTATTGAATGATTGCACCGCAACGGCTCTCAAACATGCCTGGAGGACTTTCGCAGTGCAATCCTTCAGGAAATCGCAGGTTCGCACGTTAAGGTCAGTTCGCACGTGAATATGGACAACGGCTCCCAAATATGGACGAAGTAAGAAGGTAATCCACTGAACCTCACAAACCGTGGCAGCCAAGGCACAATATTCAACTTATGAGGATGAACGGGATATAGTTGCTTGCTTCTTTGATCTCCACGAGACAAGAGCATGTTAGTATTATTATTATTATTGTTATGTTATTCTTTAATATATAGTTTGTATTAGATGGCTGAGAATAAGTCTTTAGCTCATGTCCTGTAGAATAGGAGAGTTCACTATATTATAACTAATAGGACTCTCTCTCTTTGTAACTGTTCAATCAATCAACGTGATCGTTCCTCTAATCTGGTATCAAGAGCGATAGGCTAGGGTCCTGTTAATTTTTTTTTTCCCTCACCTGCGCCGATGGCATCACCTCCCACCGCCGATAATGCCATTACCCCAGCCACTATTCCACCATCTTCCCCGATCACACCCACTACTCTTGCATCTGCACACCACTTTGTCTCTTTGAAACTAAACTCTTATAACTACCTATTTTGGAGAACACAACTAATTCCATTCCTCAAAGGCCAGGGCTTGCTTGGGTTCATTGACGGCACCACTCCATGTCCGCCGTCCACTGTTACTGCCGCTCCGCCGGTGACAGGTGCGTCCGCTGCTGTAGTCACGACGCCGAACCCTGCATATGCCATATGGAATCAACAGGATCAATCGATCCTCTCTTTGCTGATTTCGTCGCTCTCCGCTGAAGTTATGCACCTTGTCGTCGACCGGAACACCGCCAAGGAGGTCTGGGACTCCATCTCCTCGGCATTGGCCTCCACCACCCGCGCACGGTGCCTCAGCCTGTTGGGGCAATTTCAAACGCTGAGGCAGGGTAATTCAACACCGGCTGACTACCTCGACAAGGCTCAGATGTTGGTGGAGGCACTCTCTCTCGCCGGTCGCCCGCTGTCCAAAGACGAGCAAATCCTTTACGTTCTTCGGGGGCTGCGGCCTGAATTCCGAGCTATGGCGAGCTCCCTCACTTCACAGGCACGGAGGTCTCATTGTCGCAGCTGGCCGATTTGCTTCAAGCACAAGAGATCATCCACTCCGATGATCACCCGCCGGCGGATTATGGTGCTCCTGGTGCAGTGCCGGCGGCCTTTGTTGCTGGTCGCGGGAGACATGGCGGAAATCAATACCATCAAGGTGGCCGCCAATCGTCTAACGGCCGCGGGAGAGGCAATCGTGGCAGAGGCGGTCACAACCGCGGGCGTGGTGGAGGTCCACGGTGCCAGATCTGCAGATCTCACGGCCATACAGCCGTGAACTGCTTCCGCCGGTATGATGACCGCTCGTCTGCTCAGGCCAACGCCGCTGTTGCTGGTGAACCGGGAGTGTCGGCTGGGGCGGATTCCTGGTTCGCTGATACTGGAGCATCCACGCACGCAACACCGGCAGATGCAATGTTGCAGCAGTCCGAACCTTACTCTGGGAATGACGTTTTAATAGTTGGTAATGGCGCAGGTCTGAACGTTTCACGTGTGGGGCAAGCGATTATCCCTTCCGAGTCTAAATCGTTAAAAATGACCAATATATTACATGTTCCCAATTTAACTTTACCTCTATTGTTAGTTTATCGTTTTACAAACGAAAATAATGTGTTCTTTAAATTTCACAAAAATATGTTTCTTGTGAAGGATTGCAACACCCGGGCGATTCTGCTTAAAGGATCAACTAGCGGGGGCCTTTACAAGTTACTGGTGCCACGAGTTCATTCTGCCTTTCTTTCTGCTCGGGCATCACCCATAATCTGGCATCAACGGTTGGGTCACCCAAATCACCAAGTTCTTCAGAAAATACTCAAAAATTGCCCGGTCATTCCAAATAAAGTTCGTGCCGCACAACTCTGTTCAGCGTGTCAACTCGGGAAGTCAGCTCGGTTTCCATTAGATAGAGTTTTTAGCTCCAGTAATAATGTTTTAGATCTTTTGTATACGGACATATGGGGTCCATCACCTATTCTTTCGCATTCTGGTTACCGTTATTTTGTATTGTTCGTCGATGATTATTCGCGTTTCACCTGGTTTTACCCTCTGCGGTTAAAATCGGATATCTATAAAACTTTTGATTTGTTTCGAGCGATGGTAGAACGCCATTTTTCGCGTTCTATCAAAGCTATTCAGTCTGATTTAGGGGGTGAGTACCGTCGTCTGCATAAGACTTTTGAAACACTAGGCATCACTCACAGGCAATCATGTGCCTATACACACGAACAAAACGGTCGTGTTGAGCGCCGGAACAGATACATTGTCGAAACCGGCTTAGCCCTACTGGCTGAAAGCTCAACTCCACAGCAATATTGGGACTACGCCTTTGAAACGGCAACCTTCTTAATTAATTGCCTACCTTCCTCGGCTATAAACTTTAAAACCCCATATTTCCTCCTAAACAAAGTCCAACCACCATATACTTTCTTCCGAGTCTTCGGGTGTTGTTGCTACCCGTACCTCCGTCTCTATAATCGTCATAAAATTGAGTTCCGTTCCACTCCTTGTGTCTTCTTAGGTTATCGCTGTATGGACCTCACAACGGGAAAAGTTTATATCTGTCGTCACGTCCGCTTTGATGAAAATGTTTTTCCTTTTGCTACCTTACAGGTTCAGCAAAATCTTGAGCCCGCGTCACCGCCTTGGGGGGTTGGTCCAGTTCTGGTTACTCCGAACTCAGTCCAACTCCCAGCAGTACCTGTTTCCACGGAACAGCCATTAGCTCACGAACCTGTACCTTTACCTATTGAGGCGCCTCATTTATCCCCTGAGCCTGTCCCACCGCGGCAAACCCAGGTTCAGACTCAGGACAATGCACATAATATGCGCACACGTCGCAAGACTCGAGGCACGAATGAGCAGTTCTTTGCCTTAACTGCAACTGCGGATCCCACATGTTATTCTCAAGCTGTTTGTCATCCTCAATGGCGTGATGCCATGGATCAAGAATTCAACGCACTCCTACATAATCACACGTGGCGTCTAGTGCCGCCAACTCCTCTTATGAATGTAATAGGGTGCAAGTGGGTCTTCCGCACCAAACGCAAGGCAGATGGATCCGTGGAACGCTACAAGGCGCGCCTAGTTGCAAAGGGTTTTAATCAAGTAGCCGGTGAAGATTTCTTTGACACCTTCAGCCCTGTCGTAAAACCGACTACAGCCCGGATCTTATTCTCTCTTGCAGTATCAAACCGCTGGACCTTGCGACAGCTAGACGTACACAACGCATTTCTTAATGGGCACCTTTCTGAGACTGTTTACATGAAGCAGCCACCGGGTTATGAGGATCCAGCTCATCCGGGCCACGTCTGTCACCTACAGCGCTCTCTTTATGGTCTCAAACAAGCTTCGCGTGCGTGGTTCAAACGTCTCCATGATTACCTACTCGCAACTGGGTTTTCAGCCTCAAAGACGGATGTGTCACTATTTTACTACACAACCAATACTTCCCGGGTATTTATGCTTGTCTACGTCGACGATATTATCATGATGGGCAATGATTCGTCTCTAATCGATCAATTACTCGATCAACTTGCGGGTACCTTTAAAATCAGGGATCTAGGAAAACCGAATTTCTTTCTTGGTATTGAAACTCTTCCTACTACAGATGGCTATATACTGTCACAACGTCGCTACATGACGGATATTCTATCTAGGGCCGGCATGACTGATTGCAAATCTTTGGCGACTCCAGCTTCTATCACTCAAGCAGCTTCTCCGGCTGCTGACCCATGTGATAACCCGACTCAGTATCGCCGTATTGTTGGGGCTCTACAGTACTTAACCATCACCAGACCTGATCTTTCTTTTGCAGTTAACAGGTTGTGTCAGTTCATGCACTCTCCTACGGAAGAGCACTGGGTCTTCTCAAGCGAGTATTACGTTATGTTAAGGGCACTCAGCTGCATGGGCTTCGATTTACCTCATCTCCATCTACAGATATTCACGCCTATTCAGATTCGGACTGGGCCGGGTGTCCGGTGGATCGGAAGTCCACAAGCGGCTATGCAGTGTTCCTTGGGGATAATTTGGTGTCCTGGCTATCTCAAAAGCAACGCACCGTTGCCGTTCGTCTACAGAGGCTGAATATAAAGGCCTGGCTGATGTCTCGGCTGAGGTTACTTGGATTGTCTCTTTACTGCGGGAACTTGGTCTACATTCTGGGAAACCAGCCACTCTCTGGTGTGACAATCTTGGGCCACTTATCTTGCAGCTAATCCGGTCTTCCATGCCAGAACGAAGCACGTAGAGATTGACTACCACTTTGTTCGTGACAAAGTTGCGTCTGGGGAATTTATCGTCAGCTTCGTCTCCACCAAGGAACAGATTGCAGACATCTTTACGAAGCCTCTACCTGGGCCCCGTTTCCGGACTCTTCGTGACAAGCTCAATGTTGTTGCTGTACCACCTTGTGCTTGAGGGGGTGTGTTAGTATTATTATTATTATTGTTATGTTATTCTTTAATATATAGTTTGTATTAGATGGCTGAGAATAAGTCTTTAGCTCATGTCCTGTAGAATAAGAGAGTTCACTGTATTATAACTAATAGGACTCTCTCTCTTTGTAACTGTTCAATCAATCAACGTGATCGTTCCTCTAATCGAGCAGACCCCATGAAGACACAAAACCCGGTGATGGACCTGCGTGTTTCTGGGCATGAGGCCCAATCAGAATTTGAGAATACGTTCAGCTAGATATTGCTATGTTTGGGATAAAATAATCCCTGACCAGGAGCCTTCTTGATGTAGCGAAGGACTCGGTATGCAGCAGCCATATGCTCAGTCGTCGTTGGGACATCCACATATTCACTTAACTGTTGTATATATATATCATATGTAATATCAGGTCTCGTGTTAGTAAGATACAACAGTCGCCCTACAAGGCGTTTGTAACTAGAAGCATCACTGAGGGTGGTTCCACCTTCTTTGTTTAGGCGATGTCCAGGAACCATTGGAGTATTAACCGGTTTGCAATTGATAAAGCCAGCTTCATTTAGAATGTCCAAGGCATACTTAAGTTGACATAAATTCAAGCCAGATTGTTTCATGTGAGCCTCGATTACCAGAAAATAGCCTAGGCTACCCAAATCTTTAATTTTGAATGCATTGTCAAGATAAATCTTGAGCTCTTGAATCAAAAGTAAACTAGGGCTTGTAACTATAATATCGTCGACATAAACAAGGATAACAATGGAGGACATATCCCGGCCCTTAGTGAATAAAGAGGGATAAGATATTATTCAGTATGTTATGTTCAGTACATTGCATGAAGAAGAAAGGAGGTTATATATACATGCTAGAGAAGACGACGGTTATAACCACCTACAAGGGAAAATTACACAACAACCCTCCTTAGCATTTATCAGCTTCTGTTCGTTCGACTTACACATTTCATCCTCCAAATATCTTACTTCAATTGAATTCATCTTCACATCATCAAATAAGCATACTCGCAATTTGATCTCAAAACTCATGACTCCCTTCAATTAAGTCTACATCTATCCAGACTGCACAATTAATAAGATTTAACTCAAAATTGATCAAATTGAAAAATAACAAACCTAAAATCACAATGAAATAGTATATAAACTATGCACATATTCTAGGCCTATCAATTGCTTGAATCAGAGTTGTGAGAACTGGACATCCTCACCATTAGTAGTAGATAGCACGCTTGAGCTTGTATGCCGAGTTCTCAATGAAAACACGAATGATTGAATAAATGAACTTCTATGGCCCCAATTAATTAAAGAGATAAATAAATGGGACAAGATGTTGAGTGGAAAAGACAGATGCGTTATATTAATCAATTGTGTAATGAGATTACAAGAAAGATTGTGTGTCTAAACAAGATAAATAGTGGCAATTTGTACTATTTTTAGCCCTGTGATCGTCCTTGAGAAAAGAGTGGATGGTTAAGACCACTTTGACCAAGTCTACATGCCCCACCTGGCCTCACGGTCGGGCCTATACCATAAGCAAGGCCAAGCACCAGGCTCAACCTTTGGTTGCCAGGAAGGTCAAGCGTTGGGCTCAGGCTCAGCCGCCTGGGAGTCGAGCACTGGGATCGACCCTGAATGTTTCGGGGCCGATCAACTTCATCTTGTTCCATTTCATCAGATTGATTTGCTTCAATCCTGTTTTCAATATATCTAATATATACAAAATTATTTGTCCGCAATATGGTGGGCTTCCTTGCGTTACAGTCATAAAGTGGCACATCAAATATAATAATAACTTTATTACCTTTTAATTAAATCACTAACAAGCTGTGCATTTCTATCTACCAAACAACTAATATAATATCTGTCATGTTTGCTGATATTTTCCTTTCCTTTTACTTTTCTATTTTATATTATTTTGTGTGGACAAGGATACAGCTTAGCTTCTATCTTCACATCTTGTGTCCCATAGCGCAAAATTTTATAGTGACTACTCGTGAATCCATTTTCAATATTGTATTTAAATATAATGCTTGTACGTTGTTGTAATAATGACCCAACATGCTATAATAATAAAATTTAAAATTTAAAAAATAACAATGTGATAATAGTTGATGCGTTGGATACCCATAATTCAGCAATTGATGTCAATTTTAGTGATCAGCTTCGGCTCAAGTTGTCAGTTAAACTCCGTTTCATGATTTATATCCGCAGTGACTAAAAAAAATGATATATAAAATTAGGATTAATCTAATTAAATTGGATTCACTTAATATTTATATTAAAAAAAAAAAAAAAAGTTATAGTGGAGGCTTTCATCTTCTCCAACCTTTCTGGTTCACAAGTAACCAATGGATACCCTATCGAGTCCCGTCTCCTCCTTCACAGTCCCCACCGCTTCCAGAAGAAAATCCCTCGACGTCTTTCGCCATTTCCACCTCCTCCCACCCCGACGAAATTCCTTATCCAATTTCAGGTCCACCACCGCCACAAATTCGGAATTCTCCACCACCGCCGTCCCCTCCAATCGGATCCCGCCACCCAAGCCACATCCCCCGCCCCGGGAAGCGTCTCTCCACCGGAGAGCCGCGAGCGGGTACGCGGCGGCGCTGGTGGACATAGCGAAGCGCAACAACTCCCTCGACGCGGTGCGGAGGGATGTGAGGCGGGTGTGGAAGTGGACGAGGAACGAGCACCTCCGGGCCGCCCTGACGGACCCTCTGCTAGAAAACAAGGAAAAAGGAGAAATCCTCAAAGAGATTGCGGAAAAGGGAAATATCCACAAGCTATTGGGAGCTGTGTTGAAGATTCTGGCCGGGAAAAACAGAGCGGAATTGTTGAGCGAAGTATTGATGGAGTTTGAGAGGATATACGATGAACTCTGCGGGACTGCTCGAGTGGTGTTGCTTTCGGCGGCGGAGAACAAAGAGACGGCGGCGTTGGAGGTTGCGAAGACGGTGCATCAGATTAGCGGCGCTTGGAAGGTCAAGGTTAGCCGCTGCAGTTTGGGTGTCGCTACTTAAATAATTATATTAATCACACGTTATTATTTATTAATTACAATACAATGCTCCTTAATCCTTATCTTGTCGTAGCCCTTACCATTCTTGTCTTCTTCTTTGTTTAATTTCCAAACATGAATAATCTGGTCTGAAGGTTGCTTGTGTGTCGATCTGTAGTTTGGTAGCAGTGGGTACGTGGTAGATGCTCGATCATAATTAATTATTAATGAATAATAATAATGGGAAATCTCAAACAGAACAACTACTGCAAATTAAGTAGAGAACAAGAAAGGCACGCAGTGTTTAATAATCAATATTTATGGGTAGGGATATGAATATATGAACTGAGATTGATCATGTTTGTTTGTTAAGATTTTTAGAGTGTTTATATTTGTGTTCTTTTGTTAAGTTTTTTGAAAATCATGTTTGTATTCGTTTATTAGTGTTCGTTAATGTTCACGAACTAACGCTTAATAATCAAAGACACGCACATGTTCATGATCTGATCGTAATTCATTCATGAACAAAAAATGATATATGTTTACAAATAATAATGAAACAATTAAACAACACAACAACAAAAAATAATTTATGTTTACGAACATGTTCGCTCACGTTCATTAACGCTTAATTAATAACCAAACACATGCACATATTAATGATCACAATTCATTCATCATGAACACAAATAATAATCTATGTTTACAAACAATAACTAAACAAACATCACAATAGCATATTGTTGTTGCATTGTAAGCATATCCCCAGATATTGCGTATGAACATTAGATGGAGCTATATGTGTGTAATTGACCTTATTGCAGCCCCGAGCTCAATGGAATTGTCCAAACTATTGATGTTGTGAATTGCATATTATTAGAAGTGCATTGTTGTAAATGGTGTTTAGACTTCAGTTCAATAAATTGAATGCATCGTTTAATGTTCTGACTAGATTGTGAACAAAAGTCTGTAATTTTGGATTTAATTTCAAATGACCACATCTCCAAGCTATCAAGTAACATCAAAATACTGTGTTGGTATATAATTAATTAATGCCTATTTTGAAGCAGACAATAAGGGAAAAACGTAAGAGACCATGACATTATATCAAATAGAAGCAATGAAACCTGTAAGCCCAAACAATTGTCAACCTCAATTCATGTCAATTAGCAAGTTGTTAGAAATTGAAAGTTAGCTTTCACCTTTTTCTCTTTTAATTTGCTATAAATTCTATATTTTGCTTGTATATGAACTTAGATTGAATAAACAATTACTTCTCTTTCCCTAAAAACCAAAATGGTATCAGAGCTCTCAAAATCCTTATGGTTGATTTATGAATACTAAATCCAAGAGCAAAACCATATTTAGCATATTGTTCATACATTTCATCAAATATTTTTCTTTTCATGCATAGAGGTGAACTAGTTATGTCAACTTCATTTTCTACAACAAAATAATCAAATAACACATTTGCATATATAACTAATATTTTTAGCCATTCATCTAATACTTTAAAATATACATATAATACACAATTGCATAGAAGCTATTACTTTGCGTATAATTATATATTCTTAAGTATTATATTTTGAATAAAAAATATTATTATATTTTAATTCAAAACTATTACACTTTACTTGATTAATTAGTAACATCTCAACTTTAAGTAACAATTCAATTAGAAAGTACTGGTATTACATTTTGGCTAATAAGTAACACTTCAAGTAAAACGTAATAGTTTTCAAGCAAATTGAAATACATATATATTTAAGAGATACTTATAAGAGAAAATATAATATTTTTTACTACAAATTTAATGTTTTTCAAGTAAGATGCATTACTTAGAGATTAAAGTGTTAGTTCAGGAAAAACGAAGTTTTACTTATATTTTTATAAGTATTCCTTTTTAATTGAAAATATTACTTTTTAATATAAGAGTTTTAATATATTTATACTAGAAAAGTAAAACATTTTCTTACCTTTATTGTCTACAAATGTGCATAGTGCTTGTTAGAACCAATGGTAACTATATCCAGGGGACCTAAAAAATCATATGAGGGAGCGAAGTTTAAATGATTAGAAATGTCAATGACAAAATATCAAACACTCGTAATAATGTTCAAATACAAAATACATTATATATTACTAACAGGATAATTGGGCAAGGTACTAATTCGACCCAGTACGGGTCCGCCTCATCAAAAAACAATACTAAGGAACTGAACACACTTGTGGAGGCGGACGCATGGAAGTCAAACGACCACCCATTACACAGACACGACATATTGGAGAGGGGGATTACTCAGCGGCTCCCCATCATTACTCCTCCCACCATTATTACCCGATTCCGTTACACTCACCAGAAGAAGAGCTGTTGCACCCATAGTATAAGTAGTAGATCTGTTGAAGAGAAAGGGGGACACTATGTTTTCTTACACGCACATTCTTATACTAAACTATTGTACTTTATTGATCAATATTACTTCGATAATCATTTTTACCGTCAATTACAATAAAATGTTTTTGATTGACTACATGATAGCTAGGGGCATAGCCAAAAATATACTTGAGTGGAGTGAAAATGAGAAATTTTAAAACACTTTGAAATGATATAAAAATATTTATGACAAAATATGAAACATAATCAATTAGATAAAATAATTCGAATATTAAAGACAATATATTCATAAATACTTTTTAATTTTAATTTCTTTTAGCTTAGTTAGATCAACTTTAGGTTTTTCTAAATTAATTCGAATACGATGAAGTATAATATAATTTGTATATTACATTAATTAAAGAGTTAATTTTAATTTCTTTTAGCTTAGTTAGATCAACTGGTATTACATTTTGGCTAATAAGTAACACTTCAAGCAAAATGTAATAGTTTTCAAGCAAATTGAAATGTATAGATATTGAAGAGATACTTATAAGAGAAAATATAATATTTTTTACTACAAATGTAATGCTTTTCAAGTAAGATGCATTATATTACTTAGAGATTAAAAGTGTTCAAGAAAAACTAAGTGTTACTTATATCTACCTAAGTATTACTTTTTAATTGAAAATATTACTTTTAATAGAAGAGTTTTAATATATTTATACTAGAAAAGCAATACATTTTCTTACTTTTATTGTCTACAAATGCGCATAGTGCTGGTTAGAATCAATGGTAACTATATCCAGGGGTAGACCCAAAAAATAATCTAAGGGAGCAAAGTTTAAATGATGTTAGAAATGCCAATGACAAAATATCAAACACTCATAATAAGGTTCAAATACAAAATACATTATATATTACAATAGAATATTTTTTATTGACTACATGATAGTTAGTGGCATAGCCAAAAATATACTTGAGTAGAATGAAAATGTGAAATTTTAAAACACTTTGAAATGATATAAAAATATTTATGACAAAATATGAAACATAATTAATTAGATAAATAATTTAAATATTAAAGACAATATATTCATAAATACTTTTTAATTTTAATTTCTTTTAGCTTAGTTAGATCAACTTTAAGTTGTTCTAAATTAATTCGAATACGATGAATTATAATATAAATTTGTATATTACATTAATTAAATGACTCATAAAAGGGTAGACTAAAAGAACATTTAATTTGTTAATTAAATGATTCATAAAAAATAGACTAAAAAACATTTAATTTTTCTTGTGAAGGGATGAAAAGGGTAAAAGAAAAGAGAAAAGCTATAGACACGTATTGTTAGTGAGATTTGCACCTATGACATAATCTATTTAACATTATGTTTAAAGTTTCAACGAACTAAACCATTCTAACATTTAGTAATTTATACATAAATTATGTTTAAAGTTTCAACGAACTAAACCATTTAAACATTTAGTAACTTATACATAAATATGAATTATATATATAAGATAATACCATATATGTGTATATATATACATCATATATAGAGGGAGTGGGGTGGGGGAGGGGATAGCTACCCGCACTGCCTCCGCTGTGGCTCCACCACTAACTATACCATTTCCATAATGGTGCTCATAAAAAGATGGACCTTTGCCCGATGGTTTTTTTTATTAAATAATTATTTTATTTAAAATTATTAAAATAAAAGTAAAAAATTATTTTAAAATCATGGAATCGATACGTCAGCGGTAAACAAGTCATTTTGGGTATTATTGTATTAATTTGCATTGTTCAGGGACTCAATTATAATGGTTTTGAGTTTAGTGGCTAAAAGTGATATTTTAATATTTTAAAATCAATCCATATAAGTTGGGCCGTATATAATATATATCCATTTCCAAAGCCCAAAAGACAAGAGAATTTATTTCTCTATTTAAAGTCCTATTTCTACCGTAAGATTTCTTTCAATCGCTTTCGGCATTTCTGCCGTTCCGTTGTTAGGGTTTTTGGTATCCTGTCCCAAAGGTGAACGAACCTTTCTCTAATCCCTTTTCTCTTTACAATACTGTACCCTTTTCTCATTTTTGAACTCGAAGAATCTAAAAATATGGTATTAGGGGCTTTCTGTAGCCTTTACGGATTTTAGCATTTTGCTGTTGTGGGTTCTGATGTTTTTGAGGTCACTTTTAGGTTTTTGAGCTGATCGCCTGTGCAAAAGATGAGGCCAATATTCGTGGGTAATTTTGAGTACGATACTCGCCAGTCGGATCTGGAGCGGGCCTTCTCCAAGCACGGGAGAATCGAGCGTGTCGACATGAAATCTGGTAATGAAGTGACTCTGCTTTTATCTGGAATTCTTTTCTGCGTGGTTGTTGTGTTGTGATGAACTTTCCACTGTTTTCTAGTTAGCTAAGTTGTTAAATGTTATTAGGCTTATAATTTGTGGTTATTGCAACTAATAACCTGGATTGGATTTAACCCCCCTTGAATTCTACAAGTTAAATGAGGTCAAAGTATGGCTCCATAAATTTGGTAATTTCTCTGATTTCATCCCA
Source organism: Ipomoea triloba (assembly GCF_003576645.1). NCBI lineage: Eukaryota > Viridiplantae > Streptophyta > Magnoliopsida > Solanales > Convolvulaceae > Ipomoea > Ipomoea triloba. The sequence continues at coordinate 25,127,190 of NC_044926.1, read as the reverse complement.
AAAAGGTTTGTTATTGGTAATCAAACACGTAATGGGGTCATTCTTACACAAGCATTGTAATTTCTATCCAGTTTTATGGATGTTTTAACTGTTTGGATTTTAGTGTAGTCTCTGGAGTGTGGTTTATTGGTAATTTTCATGCCTCTGCATTGTAATTTCTTTCCTAGTAATGGAAACTGGGTCTGTCTTGTAAAAAGTTTATACTCACTTTTCTTGTGATACTTGTCAGAATTTTTTTTAAAAATAGTGCCACTTGTAATTAAGTTCACAGTGGATATTAACTCATGACATAGATTCTGAACGGACAGATTCACAAAAGATATGGTTCATTGTGTATATTCAGTTGAATGAAAACTCTTGGTTATGGCTACCTAATTGTAGCAGGTTCATAACAATAAACCTGGCATGGGAGGGGCCCTAAATGGAGACAAATTTTGAAATGTGTCAAGTGAAGATAGCCATATTTAAGTGTTTGTTTTGACGCAGGAACATCTCCTAAGGGAAAATGAGCTTCTACATTGGCTCTACACTTCTCTGCAAAATAACATTCTAAAGCAAAGGATACCTATCTGCTTGCTTGCCTGCTCTCCTTCCACTCACGGATGGAAGTGTACTACATTTCTTTATACGACCTTCTGTCACCCACTCACTTCATTGTTGTTGTCCATCTTGCCATTTTACAAGAATGGTCGTTGTGGAATCTGTCAGTTCATCATGCCATGCGTACCATCACTAAGTTTAAAGGGGATCAATGAATTATATCATGCCATGCCCTACTTATTCTGAACTCGTGCTGTGAAATTGGTGAAGCATGGTTAGCAATGTCTACTCAGAACTGACATGTTGGATATAAACCTTTAATAAGCAATCATCATCCTCTTCATCATTTAGTTCATGCAATGCCTCTACATCCTTGCTTTCTTCAGACCTTCACATACTTGCAGGTGTTGTACCTTATTACATTCCCACCAGGGAGAGAATTGTGATTTACCCCTTGTATTGTCTGCTGAAAAAGACATGAAATGTCCTTAAGTGCTATATCTCCCGTATTACTTAACTTTTATTATTATATAACTGCAGGATTTGCCTTTGTCTACTTTGAGGATGATCGTGATGCTGCAGATGCCATTCGTCATCTAGACAATATGCCTTTTGGACATGACAGGCGCAAGCTGTCAGTGGAATGGGCAAGGGTATGCTTTTTGCCATTTCTCCAGGATTTAATTTGAACATTTTTTTACCATGTTTAATTACCTCTATCTCTATCTCCTCTTCCATTGCAAACTGTGTCTAATTAGTAATCATTAACATTCAAACTTATAATAATCATTCTTTCTATAACTTTGTGTTTGGCAGGGTGAACGTGGCAGGCATCGTGATGGCTCCAAGTCTGTGGCAAACCAGAGGCCAACCAAAACTCTATTTGTGATCAATTTTGATCCTATTCGGACTAGAGTCCGAGACATAGAGAGACACTTTGAGCAATATGGGAAAATCATGCATGTCCGAATTCGAAGGAATTTTGCTTTTGTGCAGTTTGAAACTCAGGAGGAGGCCACAAAAGCTTTGGAGTGTACACATATGAGGTAGCGCTTTGCATATAATTGCATTTATCCTGTAGAATGCCCTTTTCTTATGACCACAAGCTTTCTTAAGAAATTTAGTTATGCACATTTCACATAGATGAGTAAACTGATATTTAAGGTGTTGTTTCATTTGCAGCAAGATACTTGACAGAGTGGTCTCTGTTGAGTATGCTTTGAGAGATGATGATGAGAGAGGAGACAGGCCTGATAGCCCTAGAAGGGATTATGGAAGGCGAGGTGACAGCCCATATAGGAGATCACCTAGCCCAGTGTACCGTAGAAACCGACCTAGTCCTGATTATGGACGCCCACGCAGCCCCGTTTATGATCGATACAATGGTCCATCATATGATAGAGTCAGGAGCCCTGAATATGGAAGACACCGCAGGTAGTGTCATGTGTTTTAGGAGGATAAGTCTGTCGTAGTCTCGTGCATCAAAGAGGCATTTTGTTGTTGACATCTGCTTGTAACCTTACTAGCAGGTCTCCTGTTCACCACCGGTCAAGAGCTTGATCCTGCACAAGAATAGAGGAAGATTCCTACTATGTCTACTAAAGACTGTTATGATGTAAATGGCTATATAGGGATAGTACATTATGTATCCAAGAAGAGAAACTTAGAACAATCTGATGTGTTGTCAGTTGCATCTTGATTTTGACTTTTGCGTGTTAATTATGCATGTCCTTATTGAGCATCCTGTTTTGCCATTTTATGTTGTCTTTACTTGGCTCATGTTGTTTGGATCAATGCATTTATGATGTGTAGCCTTCCAGAATCCAGACTAGCACATTTCCATTATTATGAAGAGTTAAAATCAGTTTTGGTCCCTAAACATTATGTCATTTTCAGTTTTTTTGTCTTGATTTGAAATTTAGTGCACCAATGTATTGTAACTGATAGCACAAATGCAATAATCTAAGGGTGGAAGTAATAAAGTTTATGCAGTGAAACTGTAACTCCACTAATGCTACTTTTATGTGAATTTTATACTCTCAACTTGATATAAATATATCATATACTGCTGCAACAACCACTCTCAGGGAAGAAGCAAAGCAATACAAATTGTACAACTGAGGGAAATTATAACATGAATTTCATAACAAACTAATCTTCCTCACACACTTTTAAAAGTCTGAGATTACTGTGAAGGCTGAGCCATTTCTGTTTGGAGTGCCTTCTCAAGCCAGGTCTCTGCATCTTCCATCATCTCTGGGCTAAGTCTCACCATGAGAATGCAAAACTCTGTTTCATTCAAAGCCCCATCGCCGTCGAGGTCTCCCTCCTTCACCATGCCTTCTGCATCCTCTTTGCTCATCCCTTCCATTCCCAAGAGGGCAGAGTTCCTCTGAAGACTCTCGGACGTGATCAACCCGGTATCCCTGTCAGCCAGCAGCCGGAACCCTCCACACAGCTCAGCCACGAAGGTGTCCACGTCTAGCTTCTCCGCCATCACCGGCAACAAATCTTGGTATTCACCGCCACCTCCCGCGGCTGTGCTCGTGCAGCCCTCCATGTTACTAACTCCTGTGGTGAACTGGTGATGACAAGTAAATAACTATATAGTACTGAGAAGAAAATGAAGAAGAACAGACAGGCTTGTAGTTTAGGCTATGATGGTACAGTTGTGTTACTTTTATTTATATATTCTTTTGATGGTGTCACGCACGGCAGCTGGAGATGCTATAGAGATATATAGTTATTGCATTTGGGGATTTTTGATGTAACAATTCTGAGTGGAAAATTTCCAGGAAGTTTCTTAATGGAAATGGAACATGGTGAGTTCTTGGCATTTTTGAAGACGTCAAGTCTCTTGAGGATTGAGTCATCACATTTTTTTCCTTGTGCTGCCCGGAATTCTGTCTTTCCATGAAGCTTCCTCTTAAATATTTGCTTCAATAATTTAATTTCTTCTTTTATTTTTTCAGTCGTCTGACGTGACAAGATATGAGTAAATTCTTATTTCTAACTGACGTGATGTGATAAGATAAGAGCGAATCTTCATTATGGATTATAATTTGTACAAATTATTTTTACGATTACAGTGTTTGGCAAATGGTTATTTATAATTACCAAAAAAGAAAAGTTGAAGAAAATCCCAATGGAGAATTTATTCCACAAAACATATCAATTATTCCAAAGCTATCTTCAGAATCTAAATCCCTTTGATTTGGTCTTCGTCTTTGTTTGATATTTGATATTATATTTTATATATATATATATATATATATATATATATATGGACCCATTAGTGCAGCGTTCATACCAACCAACAGATTTTTTTGAATTTAGGGGGGAATAAAAGGCAGAATAATGTTACTCCGTATTTTCCTTTCTGAATATAAAAGATACGTGCCGTGATCGTGGATCGAACACGAGACCTTCAGATCTTCAGTCTGACGCTCTCCCAACTGAGCTATCCCCGCAATTGGAATTTTCGACGGTTTGAAGATTATTTAACTATTCTGTATTACTATAATTTTGAAATTTAAACATCAGAATAATTACAGATTATTTTTAAAAAACAATCAGAATAACATTGTATGTAGTAGTTGTTCTTACTACCAGGCTCCAGTTGGCTATATCATTAATCTTAGGCCAATAGGCCATCTTCTTGGATTCTTATTATGGAGGTATTTGCTCTAGCTCTGTGGCTCTTGTAGGAGTTGTAGCTTATGCTGCACATTTTCCTTGTTCATTTAGCTAATTGGTTGGTCCTTTAACAACTTCTGTGAGCGACTTAGACACTTTTTACATGATTTGGATATCATCCAATATCTATAACTCCTTCCTATATATGTAGTAGCTGATCCCAATGACTGATCGCGGTGGTTAACCCCGAAGCGTCATGGTCGATCTTGGGACCAAGAATCAATACAACCTCCACTTGGGGCTCCTCGGGTGAATCCTCCAAGCTTATACCTAGCCAACCAAACCTCCTAATGTTGCTAACCTCAAGGTCGGTCCTTACTCCACATGCTTCACCTTAAACTTGAGCTTAAAATTAAAGCTTGGAGAAAGTTTAATATATCTATTAGTTTTTGTGTGTATGTGAGTTCAATCTATATTAGGATATGATTTTTGTAGTAAAATGTAGCATCACTCAAGTAATAATGTTTTATATCCAAGTTGGTAGACTCTACTTACAAACAAATACACTTTTAATTAGCACTAAAAGAATAAGAAGCACTAAAGAATAAGAAACAATAATAAAACACAAAAAACTTTCAATGATTGAGCCAGATAGCTAAAAATATATATTCATAAATACTCATCATCTAACCCCACAATAATTAGATTAATTTTAATAATTTATTATCACACATGAGAAGAAACCTCATTTGTGCAAACACCAAAATGCAGAGGCAGACTTCCATAGTTTCCCATCTTCAATATCTTCATTTTTATATGTAGATTACTTAGCTTGTGTGGCTTCATTCTCTCAATTTGTAACATCTTTTTGTGAAAAACATATGACTTCTACTATACATTGTCCTTGCAAAAAATAGAAAATCAAAATTGAAGCTTTGAGCTTTCCTTTTTGTTCATTTTTTGCTCTTATTTATCGTTACCACCACTTAATATTCAGAGGGGAAAACCAAGAAAAACATGGAAACAACATATGAATGTACAAATGAATAGGCAAAATGTACTACCTATTATTGCAAATGATTACACAAATACATTTTTTTATTCATATTAGAACTCTAATAATATAATAACCATATTAACGCATATATAAAGTTGCATTGTACGGAGTAATTTATAAACTATATTAATTAATGTTTTAAATATAATATTATTAATTTAACAATATACATAACTTAAGAAAACTTTAAAAAGCGAATTAATTTAAACCTCTTATATATTATGATTGAGTTTCAATAATTGGTTGGACAACAATGTGAGTTGAGTGATCGGATCAAGTAAGGGAGATTACGGGTCAAATCACTTTGTTGTTTGACTTTGGTGAAAATAGTGTTGGACGAGCAATATGGTCTTCAATTGCAACTTGGTTGATAGTAGAAGGAGGTTAGAGCAACTTCAATATATTCAAGTGGCAAGTGAGCTCTCTTTGTGGTGAAAAATTTTGAGGGAACTCGGGTTCGATTCCCACAAATGATGATTCCCTCTGGGCCAGCTCCTGTGCCTCTCGGAGCGAACATGGACGGAGAAAGACCCGGTGAATTTACGAAAAAAAAAAAAAGATAATATTTTTCTCTTGATTTTTGTTAGGGCAACTAGGAGAGGAGAGAGAGAAAATAGGAGAAAAAGAAAAGAGGAAAAAAAAAAAGAGAAGAAAAATTATGTAAGAAAAATAAAATAAAATTTACGTGCCCACGAGACTTGCATATTTTTTCTTCTGCCCATCGTCCCGTCTTACAAAATACTTGTTTTTGCAAGACAGGTTCAATTTTCTCTCTCTCTCTCTTGTTCTCTTTCCCCCAAATATGATATGATCCCACAAAAAAATTTCACAAAAAACCACTCTTGTGGTTGCTCTTACTTAGAGCATCCCCATTAGTTATAATTTTTGAGGAGTTTTTGCCGGTATGACTAGGAAAGAGAAGATGTGAGGAAAGAGAAAAAAAGAAAAAAAAAAGGAAAACATAATTGTCAAAAAAAATTAAATTAAATTAGAAATTTACATGCCCAGAGAGCGTCGGCCCGCCGTGTGCGCTCAACGCGCAAAAAAGGGGAAAGCTTTTTCTTTTTCTTTTTCTCCTCTTGGGTCCCACAAAAAACCATTTCTCCCATATTAAATTAATTATTTCTCTTCTCTCCTCCAAATCATCATCTCTCACCTAGTCACCTCCAACTCATCAAAAAAAATAAGGAAAAAATTGAAGATGGAAATGCTTTTAAATAAAGAGAATTCAAGTTTATTACATTTATCAATGACATATTAAAATACAAATTGTACTTGGTCCAATCAAACGATAAAAATCTTGGCCAATGCACAACGTAAATTTTTTTTTTTTTTTAAATTAATTTTGTTTTCAATTTATTTAGTTAAGAGTTATTACATTTATCATATGTCTAATTAAATATGAGTTGGTTAGATCAAGCCTAACAACAAAAATCTTGGCCGGCATTGCCCACATGTTAAAAGAAAAAGTAAGTTATTATATTGGGGAAAAGACATTTTTTTCCCCTAAGTTATATGCATATAGCAATTTTTTCCTGAATTATTCATGTTTTTATATTTGTCTCCTTAGTTATGTTAAAAGTGGTGATTTTTTCCCTGTAATGTTAAATTGGCATTTTTATCCATAAAAATAATAATTTTCATTTATTTTTTTCTCCAACAAATTATTGCTTATATGTATGGATGATCATGATTCGATTCGAACCTAATCGGACACTCTAACAATCATACCGAAATAGTATGAACGATTCTGGTTACGATTCAGAACCGGAAAAAAATAAAATAATTGTTGAACCGTGAACCGGAACTGAACCGTAGTATATAGGGAAAATGATCAAACACTATTGGTAAATGATAAATCGGATCGATTCTATGCAGTTATAATTTCGATTTTGAACCGCCAATTTAAAATTTATTTATTTATTTTTGCAAAATTTATTTATTTATTTTTAAAATAGTCTAAATTCAATAATTATTTTATTTTATTTTATTTTCGATTCTAAATCATAACCAGAACCGTCCATACTATTTAAGTTCAATTGCTACAATGTCCGATTAGGTTCGAACCGAACCGTGTTCTTCCATACATATAAGCAATAATTTGTTGGAGAAGAAAAATAAATGAAATAGTTATTTTTAAGGGAAAAAATGTCAATTTAACATCACAAATGAAAAAATTGCTACTTTTAACATAACTAAGGGGGCAAATATGGATACATGAATAACTGAGAGAGAAAAACTGCTATATGCATATAACTCATGGGGAAAAAGTGTCATTTTTCTTATTATATTTGTCGATTTATGTATTTATTTTATTATAATAAATTATAAGTTAAAAATTATTTATTTAAATTATTTTATTATAGTTATGGTTAATTTTTATAACTATTACAAATTATAATTTATAATTTTATTTTATATAAATAATATTATTAAAATAAATATAATATTTTATATAAAAAACTTTTGATATATTTATGTTCATGTTTTTAAAATAAACTTTAAAAGAAAAATATAAAAAAAAATTTTGAGTCAATACCTCCATTGATCCTCCAAGTATTAGCGATATACCAGCGGTGGTCCCTCGTCTTTAAAACGATCAGGAGTCGTCCTCTATCTTTTTCAAAATAACCACCCGTGGTCCTCCGTTAGGTTAGGTGTCAAACGAACGTTAACATTGAGGACAAACATGTCATTTCTATGTATTTCATGTTTAAGGCTGTCGTTAAGTTTTCCAGTTCTCTCGCAAATGGAGGCTTCGTATGGGTCTAGTTCTTCAACTTGGAGGCGCAATGTTGGAGAGTGTTATGATCGAGTATGTATTTGTGGAAACAATTATGATTAATTGACCGCTCATTAATCATAAATAAACTCTAATTAGCTTTAATTATAGTCATTAGCAAACAATTACCTTATAATCCTTCTTAGAATCCATCTTGATTCGTAGCTTCACTGGTTTGCCGAGCAACATCCGTGTCAACGCACCACTTCATTGCCGGCAGGCAACTTCAACAAGAGGGAGGGATAGAAGAGGGGGAAGGCATCACCACTGCCGGATTGCCCAGCTGTTGGAGCTTCACCGCGTCGCTGTTCCGTCACTGAGAGGGAAAAAGTTTGTCTTTGTTGGTTGGTCGGAGAACGAGAGAACCATCGCCAAGAGGAGAACCCGTGCGCCATAGCCATCTGGAGGAACTCCATTGCCGAAAACAAGGGAGTCCTTCCACGCCACTGCTGCCATCCGCTGGAGCTGCTGGGAAGCCGATTGAGAGAGAGAGAGATGCGACGTCGTCGCTACTGCTGACCATCTGTTTTCAACGAGAGGGAGCACTCCACCGCAGCTGCTGCCCTGCTCGTCGGAAACAGAGGAGGGGGTGCAGATTAGGGCTAAGGAATTTGGGGAAAATTTAATTTGGGCGAAGGAATTTGGCGGAAATTCATCTACGTCGTATAGCTTAAGGACGAAATAATTGTAATGTCAATTTTGCCCTCAACAATTAACGTTTAATTGACACTCAACCTAACGGAGGACCACACGTGGTTATTTTGAAAAAGATAAAAGATGACTCTTGGTGATTTTAAAGACGAGGGACCCCAGTGGTATATCGCTAATACTCAGAGGACATATTATTTCATTTTTTTTATTTTTTTACATGTAAGGTCATTAATCATTACTGTATTATTATCTTTTCCATAATAAGAACTCCAAGTCTAAAAACGTGTAAACACTATCCAATAATTCCAATGATCCAATCACATACCGATTATAGATGAATTTAAACTTAAACTATCATTCATCCCTTTGCAGTGTGGTGCGGGAAAGAGATGCAATCATCGCTCTTCACAGACACGACAGTGTTGACTGATTCCAATTCAGTATCTCTCGGGGTCGGGGATGGACAAATTGCGAAATGATTCCAATTCCAAGAGGAGTCGACACAAGGCCGACCTGGCCGCCACTTTGCGGAAATCGTGGTACCATTTGAGGTTGTCGGTGCGCCATCCCGCTAGGGTTCCGACGTGGGACGCCATCGTGCTCACCGCCGCTAGCCCCGAGCAGGCTCAGCTCTATGAATGGCAGCTCAATCGAGCCAAGCGAATGGGGCGCATAGCTCACTCCACTGTCACCCTAGCCGTGCCCGATCCTCACGGCCAGCGTATCGGCTCCGGCGCTGCTACTCTCCACGCCATTTTCGCCCTCGCCAATCACTATCAACAAGTACTTTTCTTTTCTTTTCTTTTCTTTTATTTATTTACACCACTTCTAATTAAGGTTATAGTGTTTGTATTTCACTGCCAATCTCTAATTTATACTCTAAATTCATTTAGTGATGATGATGAGATACACATACAGTTAGGTCATTTCACCACAATTTGAAATTCTATACATAATTCAGTTGTGAAAGTTCCTATAACAATGAATTTGCAAAAGGTTCAGAAACTATTGATGGATATATGCATAATGTTGGTTTCGTGGTACTCAATGTTCCTTTTTGTATGCTAACCTCTCCATAAAACAAGGAAAACACAGGAAATTATAGTTAACCATGATATTTGTTTCCTGATGACCCATAACACAGTTGAATGAAGAAATATAGTCAATGTAGCTCACCCCAACTTTACAGGGATTAGGCTTTTGATTGGTTCAGTTGAGTCTTTCTAGTGGTTGAACACTATCAAGTATCATTATCAAATGCCAGCCTCTCAACTGTTTTGGTTGCTAGCTTTGATGTGATATTCTTTTCTTGAGCAGGAAGCAGATGCAAGCCACTTGGACTCTGAATCCTTTTCCCAATTCAAGAGATCTGAGGGTGACGATCCTCCATTTTCTTTAGTTGACTTGATTGCCAAGAGACATATCCTACTACTTCATGCTGGTGGTGACTCTAAAAGGGTACCATGGGCTAATCCTATGGGCAAAGTGTTTCTGCCGCTGCCATATTTGGCATCAGACGACAGCGATGGGCCAGTGCCCCTTCTTTTTGATCACATACTTGCAATTGCTTCTTGTGCTAGACAAGCTTTCAAAAATGAAGGTTACTTTTTCTAACTATTCACTATTGTAGGTCATAGATTGCTTTATTTCCGCATGAGAAAAGTAGAAATTCCATAATTTTTTCAGTGATTATAAATTTTAATTAATAGATTCTTTTTCTTTGATCCATACTTTACTGATGTCTGAATAAGTGCATTATGAGACCTAGAAATATAAAACCATTTATATTCAAGTGTTAAACAGATTTCATATTTATGCACAGGTGGTATACTTACAATGACTGGTGATGTTCTTCCTTGTTTTGATGCATCCAGCTTGGTTCTTCCTGACGATGCTTCCTGCATTGTAACGGTTCCTATTACCCTTGACATTGCTTCCAATCATGGTGTCATTGTGGCATCAAAGACTGGGATTTCTAATGAGAAAGTTTCTGTTAACGTAGTGGAGAATCTGCTTCAGAAACCCTGTATAGAAGAGCTTATTAAATATCAGGCTATTCTTGATGATGGTAGAACACTGCTTGATACAGGAATAATTGCGGTTAGAGGTAAAGCCTGGGTGGATCTTGTAAACCTTGCCTGTTCCTGTGAACCAATGATTTCTGAACTTCTGGAAAGAAAAGCAGAGGCAAGTCATCAATTTTATTCATGTGAAAGCTATTGTATCTGTGGATGTTTTCGCATGTCTATCTATGAATTTGTGAACTTGTCTATTTAAGTTGGTTAAATTCCAAACTACATTTGATTGACCAGTATTATGCCTTCATTTCTCTAACTATAGATGTTCATTTTTTTAATATGTACATAAGAGATCTTTTCATTCTGTAGTCTGTATCTGGATTCACTATTTGTATTTTTCCCGGACATGAACTCTTCAGGTCAAACATTTTTTGCTCTATGTATCATGTGCAGATGAGTTTATATGAAGACCTTGTAGCAGCCTGGGTACCCGCAAAGCATGATTGGTTACGACCACGGGCTTTGGGTAGTGAACTTGTCAAAAGATTGGGGAAACACAAGATGTTCAGCTATTGTGCTTGTACGTTGAACATAGTTGAATATGCGATGATGTTAGTAGTGTCATAAGTAGTTACGAGGTTTCCTTTGTCATTGTCAATGTCATTCTGATTTTCACAATTATTTCAGGTCCATTTCAATCTAGATAAACCTTTATCACATTTGTACGATATTCTTTGTCTAGTGAACATTAAAACATTGCTTCTATCCATCTATCTTTGATGCAGATGATCTCTTATTCCTGCACTTTGGCACCTCAAGTGAAGTGTTGGACCATATGAGTGAAACTGGTTCTAGACTTGTTGGTCGAAGGCACCTGTGTTCCATTCCAGCAACCACTGTGTCTGACATTGCTGCCTCAGCTATTATTCTATCAAGTAAAATAGAACCAGGAGTCTCTATTGGAGAGGACTCTCTCATATATGATTCCTCCATTTCAGGTGGTATACAGATTGGTTCTCTGTGTATAGTTGTGGGAGTTAATGTGCCAGTGGCTAACAATATGAAGGCACAAGAATCATTCAGCTTTATGCTTCCAGACCGTCATTGCCTTTGGGAAGTTCCTTTGGTAGGGTGCTCAGAACGGGTAATTGTGTACTGTGGTCTCCATGATAACCCAAAAAGTGTACTCTCCAAGGATGGGACCTTCTGTGGGAAACCCTGGAGGAAGGTATTAGATGACTTAGGCATTCAAGAGACTGATCTATGGAGCTCAGATGAATCTCCTGAAAAATGCCTTTGGAATGCTAAAATATTCCCTATTCTTCCGTACTTTGATATGCTCACTTTGGCAAAATGGCTAACGGGATTGGACAATCAACAGAATGAAGCCTTGTATTCTCTATGGAAGAAGTCACATCGCCTGAGTTTGGAGGAGTTGCATAAATCAATTGATTTTCCACAGATGTGTTCAGGTTCAAGTAATCATCAAGCAGATCTAGCTGCTGGAATTGTTAATGCATGCATTAATTTTGGGCTGCTTGGGAGGAATATATCTCAATTGTGTGAAGAAATACTGCAGAAAGAAGCCACCAGAGTTGAGATTTGTGAAGGTTTTCTTTCGGTATGTTCTAAACTGCACACTCGACATTCTCAACTCGTACCTAAAAGCAGGGCATATCAAGTGCATGTTGATCTTCTAAGAGCATGCGGCAAAGAGAAGATGGCAAGTGAATTGGAGCAAAAAGTCTGGGCCGCAGTTGCTCATGAAACTGCTTCAGCCGTGAGATATGGATTCAGAGGTACTGAAGAACTTTTCACCCATTTTTACCATACAAATCATTGTGGTGATTGGGATTGCAAACTTCTAGGGCTATTTAGTGATTGTCATGATTCTTGTACATTCAAATGTTTGTTTATTGTTAATTGACATGTTTTTTCCCTCTAAAATCAGAGAAACTCTTGGAGTCCAGTTCACTGTCTAATGCTGCTTATCTTAACAATAATGTGGATGGTGGTGTGAAGCAATCTTTCTTCTCTAGAACGGTGAAGATTGAGCTACCTGTTCGGGTGGATTTTGTTGGAGGTTGGAGTGATACTCCTCCTTGGAGTCTAGAGCGTGCTGGGTATGTCTTGAATATGGCAATAACATTGGGAGGTTCTCTTCCTATAGGTACAACCATTGAGACAAAAAAGGGGACTGGAGTACTCATCATGGATGATATAGGAAACCAGTTATCTATTGAGGATCTCTCCACAATTGCACCTCCATTTAAAAGTGATGATCCATTTCGTCTTGTCAAATGTGCATTGCTGGTTACCAATGTCATTAACGATAATGTCCTTCAATCAATGGGCTTGGAAATCAGGACCTGGGCCAATGTTCCACGTGGTAGTGGCTTGGGAACTTCTAGCATCTTAGCAGCAGCAGTTATCAAAGCAATTTTACAGTTGACTAATGGAGATGAAAGCAATGAAAATGTTACGAGACTTGTTTTGGTATTAGAACAGCTGATGGGCACGGGAGGTGGGTGGCAGGACCAGATTGGCGGTCTATACCCTGGGATAAAGTTTACCACAAGTTTCCCTGGAATCCCATTGCGGCTTCAAGTTCTTCCCCTCTTGACTTCCCCTGGATTGATTGAAGAGTTGCAACAACGGCTCCTTGTTGTATTCACTGGACAAGTAAGCCAACTCTAAGCCTCCTTAAAATTCGAATTTGCTAGTAGTGTTGAATACCCTTAATTTCTGGCAGGTCCGACTTGCTCACCGAGTCCTACAAAAAGTGGTGACTCGCTATCTCCAGCGGGATAATCTTCTTGTGTCAAGCATCAAGCGACTTACAGAACTGGCAAAGCTCGGAAGGGAAGCTCTAATGAATCGCGATATTGATGAACTAGGGGAGATAATGCTAGAGGCTTGGAGGCTGCATCAGGAACTTGATCCTTATTGCAGCAATGAGTTTGTTGACAAGCTGTTTGCGTTTTGCCATCGCTTTTGCTGTGGCTACAAGCTCGTGGGCGCTGGTGGTGGGGGGTTTGCATTATTATTGGCTAAAAATCGCGAATCTGCCGAGGAGCTGAGGCATTTACTCAACGAGAAATCTGGTTTTGATGTCCAAGTATACAATTGGCAAATCTTGCAAAGCTAGCTGGAAGATGATATTGTTTGATTCAGCCAGGTATTGGTGTAATGATGTATAGAAGCATAGGCGGAAGAGAACTGGCTCTTACATATTACGAGTATATTATTTGATTGATATTTTTGGACTGCAATACATGGATAACTTCTCTTTGAGTGATGAAGAATAAACACCAGAAATGACAAAAGATGTATTTCGGTTTCGGTTCGATTTGACAAAGTTCCATTTTGGTTCATAATTAGTTCGATTTGGTTTGAGAATACTAATTTTCTGCCGCAAATAATTAATTTTTTTTTTAATAATTTAAATTTAAATTTCAAAATACAATTATACCAACAAGAACAGAGAAAATCAACCAAACAATATACTACTGTTTCACATGATCACATAGGGACATACAAAGGAATTTAGGCTGTTTACAAATATATTGTATACAGAAGTACTAAAGAATGCCTAATAATATAAAACATGTAATAATATAAAACATGTAAGTTTTAAAGTTGTGAAATTGAACAAGTTTGAAAGTCTAGTCGATAATCAACTTGAGTATTAACTCTTAAATAAAGGTGTTAAGTATTATTTATGTTAAGAAATTTACTTTTGAACCGACTCATAGTCTATTTTATACAATGAATTAAAAATAAATAATATGAAATATGAAATTTAAATATTTTAAAATTTATATGCTTTAACCAAAATATCATTATGACAATATTTAAAGATTAAAATTTATAAAAAAAAAAAAATTAAGCTTCAATATAAAATATTAATTTTTTTTTAGAAATTCACTCTAAAATAATTAGAATCGCCCAAAACTAGTCAAACCCACCACCCATTAGGCCTTTAATGATTTACCTGTAAAAAGAGTATTTTTATTTTTGCTGGAAATATCTGGAGCTGCTAATTTAAGAAGTTTTACATATTTTGTTCTTCGTCTTCTTTTTCAGAAAACCCTAGAATTGAATTAAATTTTACAGTATATGATCCATCGATTGATTGAGGTGCGAGAAAAACGATGGCGAATTTGTACGTGAAGGCGGTGCCGCCGGCGGATATGAACCGGAACACCGAGTGGTTTACGTACCCCGGCGTGTGGACAACATACATACTCATCCTCTTCTTCTCCTGGCTCGTCGTTCTCTCCGTCTTCGGCTGCACCCCTGGCACGGCTTGGACCATAGTCAATCTCTCCCACTTCGCCGTACGGTCCAATTTTTCCATTATTTTATTATCTCTCTCTATGTATGTAATTTTCATCTTCCGGTTGGGGTTGATTTGCTATATGTTTCAATGAGCTTGTTATGTGCTTAATTTTGTTCGATGGATTATGGCTTTGAATTTCCTTGATTAGTTTTGATTTGTAGTGCTGTGGTTTCGAATTTTCTTTTTGAAATCGTGCTATTATTAGGGTTCTGCAGCTCCGCCTTCCACCAAAACAAGGGGAAGGAGGAAAGCTCAATTGTTTGTTTTTCTCTCTCTCTCGGCGTGGGCCGGTGTGCTGGATATTTGAGACTTTCCCTTTCCCCAATTGGATGGATGTAGTTTTGAATCAAAGGATTTTGCCTTTACATTTCTGAGATGATTAATGGCTTAGTAAGCAATGTAGAAGATGGGTTAATATATATAAAATGTTATGCTTGTGTGAATAGCCTAGCTGCTATGTTAACTTTTCATTGCATCTGTATTTGAATTGATATATTACATTTTATTATTGCTGGTATTCTTGTGGTATGTTCTGTCTGTTTCTAGCATCTCTCTTAGTTAAAGTTCTAATTCGTACTATTTGTTAATGATGCCTTCAATAGAAACTGCTTCTGAACTCTTCGTTGTTTTGCCTATTTGCACTTGCCAAGTTAAGATATCTATTAACATGCCCCAATTAATGTTTCTTCTAGTCTTAATTACACATGTTTTAATTGTAGAACATGTAACTTTTATTCTTTTTTCTTGTTCAAATAAGCGTATAACATGCAACTTAAATAGGGAGGTGTTCTAATTAAGTTGGAGAAATATGTTAGACTGGTTCAAAGCATGTTGTTGTAGGCAGAAGGGGCTTATCAGTTGGGTGCAATTTCATTATATGCTTAATTTATATGAGGGCTTCAATTAATCTAAAATAATTTGCTTCCCTGTTTAGATCACTTATCACTTCTTTCATTGGAAGAAAGGAACCCCATTTGCTGATGACCAGGGAATGTACAATCGGTTGACTTGGTGGGAGCAAATAGACCATGGCAAGCAACTCACTCGCAATAGAAAATTCCTAACAGTTGTGCCTGTGGTTCTGTAAGTTCTCTCTACTCGTTCTTGGGCACACACATCAGTTTCAGTCACATCATTCTATTATCTTTTGTGTTTATTTGACACTTACCCCCTCTTTCTTCTCCCTTCAAAAAAAAATGTGATAATTTTTGCTTTCTATTATTTGGGCATCCCATCTGGCTAGTTAACTAGTAAAATGATATTATGGCTCATCAGTGGTGCTTGTTCCTTACACAGGTACTTGATAGCATCACATACAACTGATTATGAACATCCAATGCTTTTCTTCAATACACTTGCGGTACTAGTTTTAGTGATTGCGAAGTTCCCCCATATGCACAAAGTCCGAATCTTTGGAATCAATGGGGATCAGTGAGATGGTTCCTCTGAGATCTTTTAAATATATGTAAGGTTCTCGTCCTTGCTCTGTTCTGCAAAAAAAGGTAATGTATCTGTATAGACGCCAGAAGTGGGAAGGTTATCTACTTGTGTAGTGATTTTGCACCTAATTCTTGTTTATGAGTGTTTCTCTATGTACTGAAGTGATAGATGTATGAACTTTCTGTTGTACAGTAAAAATAACGTGTATGTTAATAATCAAAACTGTTTTAATTCACATCTTAAAGATATTGGCACATCCATGTTACTATGTTTTGTAGCCTAAATATAGTTTATGATTGGACTTGTTTGTATTCCTTTGGCATTTGAAGCTCTGAATTTCTTCTGGGATGGATTTGTTGATTCTGTTCTTAGAGTTCCCCTTTTTATGAACTGCTATTTCTACTATTATTTTTGCAGAATTTTGCAGAGAATTACTCATAAACAGGTATAAAGGTTCACTGCACTGTTAAATTTCTGATTTTTACTTGGGGGAGAAGGAAAAACAAAAATAAATAAATAAAATATAGTGTATGCAGCTTCTTTTGTCTTGTTTTGGGAATTGTTCTGAATAAGTTAAATTGTCAGCTTGAGTGTTAGTTGAAATTAGTTATTTTAGGTGTACTTAAACAAAATTATGTGTCAAATGATGTTATTTGTCAAGTGCTGTAACTCTACATGATGCTAGATTTGGCATATTTTGCATTGTCCCATCAGCACTTCAAAATTTATGTTTTCTACGTCTATTATTGGTAAAAGAAAATTCCAAATCTTGCAACCATTATAGTTACACAGTCAAACCTTTTAAATTTCGTAATTTGGAATATTAGTTTAGTTTAATCTAATTTTCAACCCCCACGCATATATGTTATCCAAATTTAAAAAGAAAAATAACCAAATAAGTTACTGAATTGCACACGAAAATATAAGTGAAATTATTTAATTTATAAAAATTACAATTAACTCTCTGAATAAATCGAATTCATGCGCAGAGTGCAATATACTGGCATATATTTGACCTTTTTTCAATTTAAAATGATAATACTTTAGATAAAAAGTTTCTCTTCTCAATTGAGTGACCTAAATCCTAAAAATATAAATTAAATAAGATGGTATAATGAATAAATAATTTATATTGAGAATATTAATTGTTTATTTGTTTATGTTCAATTTTAAATTAGACTAGTGTAGGGTTCTGTTGTGTGTGTATATATAAAGTTTTTAAAAATTCAGTAACACAACTGCTTGTTTATTTATTCTCTAAGGGTGTTTCGGTCTTTGTCTCAAACTTTTTATAATTGCATGGGATTATGTGGAGTGTGTTGATATGCCTGGTGTGTAAATTGGAGGCTTTCATTCTTCTTGCACCGTCAAGCAGTTCTTCTCCTTACCTTTAAAAAAAAAAAACATTTGGGGGGTGTTTGGTTACCAGCTTATCAGCCAAAAATTGGCTTATTTGACCAAAGTTAGCTGTTTGACTCATCAATAAGCTGTTCTGGAGTGTTTGGCAAATAGCTTATAGGCATTGGCTGATTGGCTCAATCAGCTAAAAATTGAAACGCTGGTGTCTGCAGCGTTTCTTCCTCAGCTGCTTTGAAGTAATTACAAATTGACCATTTTATCCTTTGTAATCCATCATCCCTAACATCAAATTCTCCCCTTCAGGCTTCATCTAACATCAAAACTATTTCATTAAGTTGCAAAAAAAAAAAAAAAAAAAAAAAANAAAAAAAAAAAAAAAAAAAAAAAAAATCTCTGGTTCATCTATGTTTTCCCAGGCTTTTTCCACCCACCATCAACACCTTCTCCATCCGCCGTCCTTCACGTCGGTCACCGTTGCTCGCACCGGAGTCACCATCATCTGGGTTATTAAAAAAAAAAAAAAAAAGAACTACAACAACAAAAATGAAATAGACTAACCCAAGCCATTTTAATCCTTCCTGCCATCTTCAATCACCAGATCTTCATCCTCTGCTTCTCTTCGTTTTCTTGGCGTTGATTTCTTGCGGCTTTCTTTGGGATGATTTGGGCCAAAAAAAAAAAAAGGTAGGGATAGCTTTTAAATGGGTTGTGGGCCTGTGGCCGACTAGTGCCAGTGGTGGATAGACATTTAATAATAATAATAATAATAATAATAATAATAATAATAATAATAATAAAAGACGGGTTGTGGCTTGCGGATGTGGGTAGACATTTATTAATAATAATAATAATAACAACAACAACAACAACAACAACAACAACAACAACAACAACAACAGTAGCAAAAATCATTTTAAATTTTAAATTATTAAAATTTAAAATAGTTTAATAATACTTTTTAAATTAATTTAATAATAGTTAAAGAAACTAAAATAATTGACTTATGCCCTTGTAAAAAGTATAGATGTTGATTTAAATTTTATAATCATTTATCAATAAGGATTTATATATTTTCTTATATTTAAAACTTAAAATAATGCAATACACTCATACCCTTAAATGTCATTTTACATGCAATAAACTAATAGTAAACAACTAATTTACCAAACACTTTTTTACAACCAGCTAATACAATCAGTTGGTCAAACCAGTTAACACAATCAACTATTAACTATCATCTAACTCGATCAGCTACCAGCTACCAGCTACCAGCTACCAGCTACCAGCTATCAGCCATTTGCCAAACACCCCCTTCTTCTCTAAGTATGTTTACGGTCGGCAAATAATTAGAAAGATAAACTTTGGCGTTAAATTGCGATGTGCTGATTTATGAAGTCTTCTACTATTCATCCAAGTGTTTTATGCGTTTGTGCATTTGTCATTCTCCGTTAATGTTTTTTTATTTTGATTTTGTAGTTGTTTTGCATTTTTAATTTATGAGTATGTTCGATAGGGGTTTTGTTGTGAATGCTTGGGTTTAAGGAGATAGCTAATTGTTACCATGGTTTTTGGTTCTACCACATGTGTTGTTGTTACTGCATATTGCAGTATCCAAGAGGTGTTATTAGGCGAATATATTCTGCATGCTTGAATAACAAGTAGGTAAATGCACAAGGAGCTCAGTATTGATGCACAAGTATTTAGTTTAGTCGCTAGTTATGTGTTTTATAAGGTAATGGTGGGTTTCAATTTGCAATGTGAAGATTTGTGGAGTCTTTTACTTTTTATTCAGATTTTTTATGTGTTTTTCCTTCTACTTATGTTCTTGTTATTGCATATTGCATTCTATAATAAATGTTGTTGTTAGGCAAATATATTCTGCATGCTCAAATAATTGTAGATGAATGCACAAGTGGTTCAGTATGGATGCAAGGGTATTTAGTTTAGTCCTCAATGGCTTGTATCACTTATGTGAGGTTTTATTTGTTGCTAATAGTAACCATGGTTATTTGGAGATATCTCTTGGGATGATAAATATATATTGGTATCCAGAGTGTGAAAACTCAATCAAACCATGTGGGTAAATGGTTTGAAGACTTGGATAAGGGTGCTCAATTTTATAGCACATACGCAACTGTGGCAGGGTTTGGTGATAGGCAAAGCACGGTATGTAAAAGTAGAGAATGTGTAGTTGATTTGGAAGTACCTAAGTAGTCGGGAGGGTTTTAAGAATTTGAGCATAGATAATTCTTTATCGTATGTAGTGGATGATTTGTGTAGCTCTTCACATAAAAGGCAAAGGATTTCTAATAGGATTGAGTGTAAGACAAAAGTTGTGTTTAAGCCTACACTGCATGGAGGGTACATTGTTCACTCATTTGAGGAGTGCCACAATCATTGCGATGTCAAGTTATCTCAATTCTTTTTAAAGGTGAATAAAAAATTAGAGATTTAATTTGTTGATAATTGTACAGTGGCAAATATTGATTCTATGAGGTCATGCAAGTTGTTTAAAGAAATGGTTGGAGGGTATCCTAGCATTGGTGGCACTAGTGTTGACTTCAGGAACTTCAAATGCTAGTGGAAACACTAGTGGCACCCATGTTAGAATACCCTCCAACCATTTTTTAAAACAACTAATATGACTTCACAGAACGAATATTTAGCTTTGCATAATTGGCAACAAACCTCCGTTGCCCAAGACCTAGTTTTTGGTTCACGTTTAAAAGAGTCGAGATAACTTAACATCATATAATAATTGTGACGTTTCTCAAACGGGTGCATAATGTACCCTACAAGAAATGCATGCTTAAACACAACTCGTCTTAATTACACCCAATTCTATTAGAAATCCTTTGCCTTTTCTATGTAAACCCACACAGATCATCCACTGCATACGATAAAGAACTGTCCACACTAGATTTCTTAAAATCCTCTCAACTACATTCTATGTACTAAATCAACTACACCATCTCTACTTTTACGCATCGTGCTTTGCCTATCATCAATCCATGGTACAGTTGTGTATGGTCGTATGCCCTGAAAAATTGAGCACCCTTATCCCTTCAAACCATTTTACTCACATATGGTTTGATTGAGAGTTTTCATACTCCAGATACAAATATTTTGTCATACCACAAGATATCTCCAAATGACCATAGTTACTGTTAGTAGCATATGGAATCTCACATGTCATACAAGCCAAAATCGCTACTTGTAACATGGAACCCACCATTACCTCATAAAACGCATAATTGGGAACTAAACTAAGTACTCATGTATCCATACTGAACTGCTTGTGCATTCACCTACAATTATTCGAGCATGTAGAATATATTTGTCTAATAACCACCCTTATTAGAGAGTGAAATATGCAGTAACAACAACACGCGCAAAATCAAAAACTATGAAAACAAAAAGATAGAAAGACAAACACATAAACACTTGGACGAATAGTAGAAGACTTCATAATCTTTGCACGCAAATTGAAACCTACCATTACCTCGTAAAATACATAACTATGGACTAAACTAAATACTCATAACTAGTTTTAATGAGTGGTAAAGTTTACTCAAGCTAAGATCCCTAAATAAATTATATTATAGGATTAATTTCAATTTTTGTATCTAAAATATGAAAAAAAAAATTGGATAAATTAATTTTAAAATATAAGTGTGATTGAGTCAATGACATGTACCATGAGAATGCAATAGTGACTTAAGTGTATAATTAGGAATGACATTGACTTAGCTTATTCATGTAGTTGAGGTCACGATTAATTTGATTATTATTGTATATTTTAAGAAAAAATAATCGAATTAACCCTAAATCATATATATACACAAGTGTTAGGTAGTTGTTAGTTGTTTCATTTGTTTATAAAGAGCAAGTGGGTGTATGGTATTTGGTTGGTAAGCTAAACTTTTGATATATTCTGAAATTTCAGAGTAGGACAAAGTGTTTAGGTGATGATTTTTCCTTCAAAGGATAATATATATGTTACTGTTTGAAATATGATCAAATTACTTTTTGGGCACCTAAACGACAAGAATAGTTGATATGTTGCAGCTCACCTGTTACATTAGTCAGATAGAATATATTGAGTCAGTTCACAATAAAGTCTATAAACAAAAATCTAGTTCATCTTACACAACTAGTCCAATTACTTTAAGAATTGGAATAGATATGGCAATGCGGAACTATGTTCAAAGGTCGGAAAAGAATATAATGTCAAGTCTAGAAGAAGCATAGATAATCGCATCAATTAACAAAGGGTGTTCAAAATAAAGGATGGAGAGGGGAGAAAAATTATGTCCTGAAAAATTGGAAAGATTTGAATTAAGTACAATGTGATGAATGATGGAATTATTTTTCAATATAAAAACAACTTCACAAGGACAAAACAAATTAGTGGAAGTACAAGATTTTAAAATTGACTCTCTATGAGATTTGTTTATTAGACTTCTCGATTTGTACCGATTATTTATTGACAACTTGAGTAGGCCAGTTTATTTTTTTTCTGGTCATTTGTCGACTAGGATTGCAAGGTATGTAGACTCGCTTCTTGTGCACAGTAAGTAAAGACAATCTGTAAAATGTTCTTAGATTTTTAGTAGAAAGACATTTTTTGAATTCTTTATTTTCTCTTCTCTCTCATCTATCTTCAAGCTACTTTCTAAATTATTATTATTAACACCACCTCCACTACGGCACAACCACCACCACCGCCACCACCACCACTGTCACCAACACTTATTATTATTATTATTACTATTATTATTATTATTATTATTATTATTATATTCATTTTTAGGAAAATAAACCAAACATGCAAAATTCAATTTCTTAACTTTTAGTCAAACAGAAAAAAAAAATGCTGAAATTCAACCAAACACTAGAAAACTAAAATATTTTTATGAAAATGAGTCATTTTCGAAAAATTATTTTCCGTGCAGTATTTTCTAAGTTTCCAAACGGATCCGTAATCCAGAAACAAAATAATGATTTTTCACTTTTAATGTTTTACGCAAAAATCTTTACTTTCAGCCAAAATAATGTTTTACGCGAATTTTTTTTAATCCTAGATTTATATGTGGCAATCCACATTTAGTCATTTTTTTCCTAACATTCCCTTTGGTTTAGTATTATTGTGAGATGACCATTTTTTGTCTTTCTTCAACAAAATCGTTTAAATTCAGTAAACTACAATGGCATTTAGGTCTTCAATTATGAATTTTGTTTTGAGCAAATAAAAATATAGCGGGTTAACCTACTTTTTATTTTTTTAAAACAATTAAAATGTCATTGTATTTAAAGACATTTTAACGATTTTGTTGACGGATAATAAAAAATAGTCATGTCACATAAATCTAGAACTAAAAATGCAATTAACTCAATCATTTATTTTTTGATAAAGAATGACTAAAAGTAGTGGAATGTCATATAAATCTAGAACTAAAAATGCAATTAACTCAATCATTTATTTTTTATTTTCCATCATAAATCGATACCCCTTCTCATTTTATCTTATCTTTGTGTTAATGGTTGGATTTAATAGATTGAGAAAGTATATATATGGACAGATACTACATGTAGCAGGGTCAATAGTACTAAAAAAAAATTAAACTCATTTAAATTATTTATGTGTTAACTCATTAGACAGTTTATTTATATCTACTACTCCGTATTTAATTTGAACATGAAGTATTTTAATTCATATATAAAGTAGCTATATTAAAAACAAATTGGGAGAAATCCAAAATGTAATAAAATTTAACCATTAAACCTTAACTTTTGTTAATAAAAAAAAATATTACACTCCGTATATGATTTTTTTTTTTAGTAAATATGTTGATTTTTATTTTAAAAAGTTGAGATCATATGAACATGAAGATGTTTTCAAAAAAAAAAATGAACATGAAGATGTGGTTTCATACTAAATTTAATAATATAAAAGTGCTGCTTTTTAGGAAAATGGTTTCCCATTATGTGAACAGCACCAAGTCATACACATTACACGGAGCTCTAAACCGACCTTATCTGCCACCGAACATCATGTCTTACAACTGGATTCTGCTACCAACTTCCCCCACCATATTTTGTTTTTTAAAAATTAAAAATTAGTATATGAGACTGCCTCACGTTAAACGTATCACAAGTGCTATATGATCTTATGTGATTATTAATTTTACACGCATATTGCGTGGATGGACTAATGCTCAATGCATATATTTAAATAAGTGTTTCAAAATATATTAATGCAAAATTATATAAGATAAGTTCCTACATAAGCAATTGAATGTCGAATTTGTTTATTTAAATAGGTAATTCAAAATATATAAATTCAAGATAACATAGGAGATTCATTATAATTGTACTAAAATAAATGTTTGCGACTTTGTAAAATCGATAGTCTAAAAACTTAGTCTATAAATAATAGTTTAAATAAATATTACTTTTGGTTTGAATATCTTTAAGTCTTCTTAATTATCTTTTAGGTAGCATTGTCATTCTCTTCATCTTCACTATTTGTCATCTTCTTTTTTGTTGGTAGTGTATCATTTGTAATTGAGTTACTGGTAGTAGAATAGATGACAGTTTCATGCAATGAGATTATGGTGTAGGATTGTAGGAAGCAATGTATTTGCCTTGTTAGAGCAACCATATCAATGGTTTATTTGGAGTCTTTGGAACAGTGCATGCTGAAATGGAGGTGATCAGAGAGAGAGAGAGAGAGAGAGAGAGAGAGAGAGAGAGAGAGAGAGAGAGAGAGAGAGAGAG
>NC_044926.1:25084412-25101281 GCF_003576645.1 Ipomoea triloba | reverse complement strand
AGAGAGAGAGAGAGAGAGAGAGAGAGAGAGAGAGAGAGAGAGAGAGAGAGAGAGAGAGAGAGGGGATTGGGTTCAACCGCAAGAAGAGGTTATTGGAAGAATAATGTTAAAAGCACGGAGTCCAATGGTAGTCGCGCCACGCGTGCGTGGCCGCCACCATTGTGCCCAACGAGCGCGTGTACTGACAAATATTTATTTAATTTAATTTTTGTTAATCATATTTGTTATTTTTTACTCTCTTTTCATTTTCTCTTTCATAATCACACTTACAAAAATTCCTCAAAAATTGCAAAAAGCCCTCACTATTAAGGATGCTCTAACTGGAATTTTAGTTGTACTATGAACTCTTGATCTTGCAAGAATCTGTTAATATTTTGCAGTGGTAGTTTTTCTCCTACATGTTTCATGTGGAAATATTAAATAAAATATTAATATTTATTATATTTTTATAATACCTCTTGTTTTATTTTTATAATTAAAATATTGAGTCTTATTCTAAATAATCAAAAGAAGATTAATTAAACTAAAAAAAATTGAACATAAATTTGTTTTTTAAAAATGCAAGAAAATGATTTTCACGGTTTCTTATTTGTAATCTTTGATGCTTAACTTTGAATGAAATGTATATAATCTGGCTAATTAATTGGACAAAGTTTATGTTAAATTTTATATTTTATTTTTAATACACTATGACATATCCATAGTATATGTTCAGCAATTATGCCAATTTTGATTATGATAGGGTTCGAATTTAAAACATTTATTAAAATTAATGAGTATGTTAAGAATAATAAATAGTTAACGGAGTACAAAGGTATTTAAGAATAATCAATGAGTATGTTAAGAATAATAAATAGTTGACCCATTGATTTTTGCTTTTCTTTTTCTTTTTTAATTTATTGTTTTTATTTTAAAAATAATTTTTAATCTAGTAACCGTCACGTCATCTATTACCAAATCAACAGGTCATTTTAGATAAATTCTTTTAGTTAAATGGTCTAATTACACTTTGATATACAATTTAATTTAATGATACATTTGAAGCTTATTGGTTTATTTTGTTTTAGCATTTTAGCGTGAGAAAAGGAGGAGATGAGGGAGGGGACGCGGTTGACAGCAGAGCAGTGAACACAACCTCAACTCTACCTCGGAATATTATATTACTTTCATGTAAAGCAAAACACACCTAATTAAGGATATAGATGGGATAACGTGTACTTGTCAAACTAAACAACACGAAAGCAGTTAGTTACCAAGCAACAGCTCAACTCTACTCTACTCTCACAGAAATGGTCAACTTTGAAGCATCAAAGCACGTGACAGACAGACAGACAACAATTATGCACCACTCACTCACATGCCACGCCTCCTTTTGCCCACAAAAATCAACAATTTTGACAGATCAAAAGTAAAGCACATCGCTTGCAAAGATGCCAAAATCTGAACAAATAGACATCATCATCATCTATCTTTCTTATTCATTCAAACCCCCCATGTTTAGGATGGATGGGTCAAAATACATTAATATAATAAAATTAATATTAATATTAATATTAATACAAACCCATCATACATTCTAGTATTGCTGTTGTATGTAAAATGACCAAAACTATGGAGATTGCAAGCAAAAAAAGATCTTCTTTCAACTTGCAGATCTCCCATTACACATCCACTCATCCATTCTTGCTGTGCTGAGCAGATTGAAAACTGCAAATCCACCGCTTCATTGGACCCACCATCCAAGAAAGCTGTGTGTTGTGTTGCATTGCTTTTATTCTTTTTTCATCTAACCTCACAACAACCAAAACCAAAAACTATCCATTTCTTCCTATTTTCCTAACCTTAAACTACCATTACCAAGTCTACTCATAATTTATCCATCCTATTCTTGTTTTGTTTTTCTTCTTTTCCCCCACTATCCTTCATTCAAGCTTTATTTTTTGCAAATACTATTTATATATCTTCAAAATCACTCGTCACCTCTTTCCTGAAAGAAACAAACATATGCGCTACTGCTAATAGATGGCTTGGGGCTTTGGTTGTCAGTAGGTCCATTCCTGAGGTAACCGCAGCTCTTGGCTGACAGAGCACGCTGGCGATGGCCTCAGATTGCGCCTCTGTTGTGCCTGCACCCGCCCGTTATTCCGTTGGTTCTTCAAGCCAGCACCATCTAGAACATATTAAAGATAAACGAAATAAGTTCATGACTCTAGGGTAAACGAGAAAAATGAGTTTGAAAATGTACCAGAAACAAAGTATATACCATGATGATGAGTGTATCTGCCAGTGTATCTGGGTTGGAGAAGCTGAGGCTGATGGCCCTGAGCTTCGAAATTCAAGTTGAGGGCATGGACAACCTTCTCGGGCAGCAAAACTGTGGAGCACACTGCATTGTTATCATACCAAATATTAGCAACTACAAATTTAGCCTTACTAAATCGATTTGTATTCTATTCTTGGTATATTCAAATCACTTCAATGCAAGTTAAGAAATACAAATCAGAAGAAACAACCACAACCGAAGTTAGTCAGGTTACAAGTTCAACTCCCAATCGATCAGCCTATTGACTTTCATGGTTTGATTAGTTTGAGCCAATAAGCAATAAGCAACTAGACTGATTTAAGTTCTTATTGTCACTAGATCAAACAATATAGGATTTATCCTCAAGATTAAATATGGGTTTTTTTCATCACTCAAAAGTTTGACTCCAAAGAGTGGTATATTCACATTCTTGGTTTGATACGTTTGAGCCAATCAGCTATGCACCACTTAAACTGGTTTACTTACTTCCTTGTAGGTCAAACAAGACAAAATTTACTTGTGCAGGCTGCAAGTTGGTTTCCCTCATGACTACAAATCGGAACATATACTCTGTATCTATCAGGTCAGATAATATTAATATTAAACTACTGATTCTAATTTCTAAACCACAGCTCAGCTCTGAACCAGTCTCCATGTGAACAGCAGAAAAGGTAAACGAGTCTCACACTAACTACAGTCCAAAAGTCAACCAAAGTCTCCATTATCAACACCAAACAAACAGTTGAGAAACACTACTTTTCAAAAATTCGGACAACAAAACAAAAATTAACACGTAAATTGGTATGGACACGGTTGACCGACCTGGCTTCTTGCGGGGCTCGGCCGGGGTTCCCACTGTTCTGGGGAGGAAAACTCCGGTTCCGGCACACTCCCTTTTAGCACCACCTGGATTTCCAATGAACACGGCTCTCATGCCTGAGCCACGGCAAGGCTGCTGTAGAGACTGTTGGAGGGTAGGCCAAGCAGACATATTAGGCTGTGGGTGGTTACTGTTCAGAGATGGAATCAAACCCACCCTCTGCATCCCCATCTCGTGTTGCTTCATCCTCTGAAACTGTAACCAAAAAGAATTATAGGAACATTAGTCAATGAAAGCTTTACAAATGAATAAATTTTTGAAAAAATTCAGGTGCTTTACTTGAGATGCCATGTGTAATTCTTGATAATTTGAGTGCTGAGGGAGTTGATTTGAGTTCATCAAGCCTAGATTCTGGGGCTGGGAGGTTTTGGGAGTAGGAACGCCGACTGGGCTAACATTTCTAGGAGGAGCCCAGATTCCATTTTGGTTCGAGTAAAGCCTAGCAGATTCCTCCATCATCTTCATTCTTGCAACATCGCCGGCGGCAGCAAAAAGCAGATCCCACGCTCCCCCGTCGGCCTTTCCGGGCTGCTCCGCCGGCAGCGGAGGAGAGGAAGCACGGGAAGAACAGTTTGTACTCCCACGGCTCGAAATCTGGTTACCCCCCAACCCACCACCTAGAACCCCGCACAGCGTTGATTGCGGCGAACCAGACAAACGCCACGCCTGAAAATCCCACCCAAATCACACCCATAAGAGAATATAATTGAAGCATGAAGAGCTGATAGTTGGATTGCACATTTATGTTTATATATTATATATGCTCAACAAATATTACCTTGCCGAAATTATATTCAAAAGCAGAGTCATCTTCCAGAGTAGAGTGCGCCATTTTCCTGGTTAACCCAGAAATAAACTCATCCTCATCACTCTCCGTCTCGTTCACCGACTCAACGGGCGAACTCGGAAACCCACCCTTCTTAAGGTCATCATCAGCAAGAAACTGCGGCGGAAGCCAAAACTCACCGTCATCCAAATCCAAATCCACCGCCATAGTCGCCATGAAAAACCAAAAAACACAAGCGCAGTAGTTTTCTGTGATACGCTCAAGATATCTATCTCGGGGGAGATTTAAAGAGCTTTAAAAAAGCAAAGGAGAAGAAGGGTTGCTGGTTCTTTAAGGTATAATGATGGCTACCACTTGTGACAGTCCCCCTTTGATTGCGCTCTCCGGTGGGTCTGGAAAGCAGAGGGCCCAAACGAAATGAAAAGATGAAAAATGGGTTTTGCTTCGATGGGAAGAAGAGAGAGTGAGGCGGGAATGGCGTTGTATGTATATATATATATATATCTAATGGAATGCAAATGGAGGCGCCACTGGAAACCCTAGACGGCGGTTAAGAGGAAGTTTAATGTTATGGTTGACCTGTGTCGTACAAATACCGCAAAAACTTTCATAATTAAATTAAATATCTATAAAAGCAAAAACAAAAAAAAAATAATAAAAATCTTTACGTGTGAGGAATACTTGATAAGATCATTAGGTTACATCACTCGCAAAATAATTAACATACTTTTTTAAATAAATAAATAAAAAGTAATACGGAGTATTACTCTTTTTTTTTTCTTCAAATTTTCCTTTTAAAAGTGGTAAACAAAATTTAAAACCAAATAAATTATTAGTATTTGCTGTTTACACAAAAAAAAAACATTATTTTGAAAATAAATTAAAAAGAAAAGTGGGATGGAGAAAATTACTCAGTATTAGAGAAATTCTATCCGAATTTTTTGAAAGTTTTTGTAGATTGTTATGCATAAGGAGAATACAAGATGTGAAAGAATAAAGAATGTTTTTTCCTCCGTTAAATTAAGTTTTTTGTGGAGTCCATTATAGGGAACAAAGGAAAAGTTGTTGCTCCAGCAGTGCATGAGTGCATTGTCGTGCCCAACAATGCATGCGCCAACGGGGCACGTAAGAGCAATTTCGTTGGAAATTTTTAAAAAGTTTTTGTAGATTTTTATACTTAGGTGAATGCAAGATGTGAAATGATAAAAAATAAAAAAAATTACCTCTAGCAAAATCAAGTTTTATTGAGTCCATTGCAGGGAAAAATGAAAAGTTGTCACACCAACTGTGCATAGGTGCATTGTCATGCATGCGTAAGCTGGGCACGTAAATGTGACTTCTTTTTTCTTTTTTTTTTGTTATTTGTCTAAATATTTTTTCTCTTTTTTTTCTCTCTCTCTTCACTATTTATCATACTTGGCACGGAAAAAATCCATCTAAAAAAATAAACTCCTGAAAATGCTCTTACTTTATCAAATATATTAGGTAAGAAACCTTATAAATTCTTTAAAATATAATTGTTGTTAATATAATTTGCTCAATACGTGTATCAAAAATATATGATGATACTTGATGAGAGTGGATTGAATTCTAATTATGTGAAATATTTTTACGAGAAAGATGTTATTTGTTCTCAAATATTAGGTTGATTTTTTTCAAAAAAAAAAAAAAATTGGTCAAATGACATACATCATATTTAAATTCATCTTCTCTAGTTTTAATTGTCTTATTTATTGTAGTCTTGTATTAGTTAATATGATTAAATTTAACAATTATGATAATTTATGGTGATCATATTAAATTATTTACAGTTTTACTTTTCTTTATTTGAATTCAACTGTGGTGCACTCTTGCATGTAAATATTTAGGAATTTGTCAATCAATTAAAATATATCTTGTAATTCTACCAATTTCTATAACAAAAGCGTTACACTGAGTAAAACATTTTTCAAACAAAATTATATATACTCTCATTTGTGAATATTTCACTTCACGTGTCATGTCTATAATCCACTAAACACGGTGCACAATGGCCAACAATAATTTGTGCATATATATACTATCTAATTTACCACAATTTTATCCTTTGTATTGTTGATAACGAAGGTTTTGGTTTTCACAAATTATATACTGAACTCTAAGAATCGTTCTTACATTAATGATGAAATAAATCAAATCAATCTAGTTTTATAAAACTCAACATTAAATTGCACATTTCTACGTACAAATCGAACACTCACATTACTACGAAAAGTAAATCTTATGTAAAACTTCTCATTTACTAGATTAATATCACAGGGGAATTGAATAATTTTCCTGTACTATTTCTTTTTACTATAATTAATTTAAGGATGACGAAAATTAATTTTTCAAAGAAATCAAACACTCACTTGTGTATTGTTAAAGCAATTAATGAGTTTGTGAAAAGAGTCTGGAATCGTTGAATCATACATGTACGTTACGAGGTAATAAAATATTTGTGTTAATTGAATGGTGACATATGTTAACATATATTAGTCTCCATGTGCCAAATTATCGACCAATTGGCGGCATTTGTCCCTTTGGCTCTTCTTAAAGGTTGATTGTATTGAATTGATGACATATTTATCGCATCTCTTATATCATCATAAATTAAAAACAAAACTCTATTGTATATTATAAAGGCAATCAATGAGTTCTTGAAAAGAGACTGGAATCATTGAATCAGACATGTACATCATGAGGTGATAAAATAGTTACGATAATAACTGAATCATGACGTATTTTAAGTGCACACTGGTCTCGATCTACATGCCAAATTACTCGCCAATTGACATTTGTCTCTTCAACTCTTTGTAAAGATTGATTGCGTTGAATTGATGACGTGATCACATTTTTTGTAATTATTTTGAATAGCATATTTTTCCCCATCTCTTATATCATAAACTAAAAAGTAAATTAAAAACAAAACACATATTATAAAGACGATCAATGAATTCTTGAATCGAGACTAGAATCATTGAATCATACATGCAAATCATGAGGTGATAAAAATGATTGTGTTAATTGAATGGTGACGTATTTTAAGTAAGTGCATATTGGTCTCTGATTTACTGCACGTGCCGAATTACCAGCCAATTAACTCTTCTTAGATTGTGTTAGATTGACACTATCAGATTTATTTATTTTTTTGTCTGATCATAAATTGACATACATCAAGACTAATCATATTCGTATCCAGTAAAATGTAATCTCAAGAATAACGAAGCATGTTCGTGTGTTTATCTTATCTATTGTAGTAAGTTTGAAATGTATATTGGTAGAGTAGAGACTAGAGTAGATGGATGGTATTAGGTTTACCAAAAAATTAAATTATAATTCTCTGAAATGGAAACTGAAAGTCGCAAGTTAAAACGTCGGTGTGGTAGTAAGACATCGGTGTTGAGAGGGAGTTTTAAGTTGTTAGTTGTCGCCAGTTAAGATGGGGACACTCGCCTGCTTCCCTCTCTTCTGGCTTCCTAATCTCACTGACACCCCACACTTTCCCAGCTTTAGTAATTTCTAGGTTAAGATATTTCCCAAAATCACTTTATACTTTTGTTTTGTTTTCAATGTAATTTAACATTATAATATAAAATGGGGGAAATAGTTAAATATAGGTAAATCACACTTTAGATTATGGTCTATTTTGCATTATAGACTCTGATTTAAAAATAGCATTTAGATTGTGTATTTGTAGTTGATACATTTTATATCTGCAGTTGATAGTTTCTGTACTTGTAGCTATTGTATTATGTCTCAACAATTATCAAGTTATTTTTTTACTTGTAACTATCGTATTATGTCACTATTATCGGTTAGTGACCTGTAATAGTCGGTTACTAGGATTTCGGCAACCCTCCGACACTATCTCCGACCATAAATTGATCGTCGGCCAGCGCCAATCGCCGGTCACCATAGAAGAATCCGAGAACGCGACCAAGTTCTAGTCGCCTTCTCTATTCTTCTATGGTGATTGGCGATCGGTGCCAGTTGATTTGTGGTCAGAAATAGTTTCAAAGTGTAGTCAAAATCCTAGTGACCTGTTATCACAGGTCACTAACTGATTTTTTGAATTTCATTGCACAAAAATAAAATGTTAATGTATTTAATTGTAGCTTTAAAAAGTTGTCTAATTTACTTTTTAAGTAAAATTCGATTACTTATTTGACATTTTTCTTATAAAATATAAAATCACCTCTTAATTTTGCACCATGATTTGTATCTAGTGCAATTTTTAGTAACATATTTCGCAATTTTAAAATGGAAAAAATATATTTATATTAATTCAAATATACATTGAGACAAATGTTTCTGTAGAGTTTTTGTTTTGTTTTTTTTTAGATAATTGTTTCTATAAAGTTTTAAGATATCATTATCTGTTTTGAATACATAAAAAAATTAAAGTTATGAAATTTATTTTAACTCAACTTAAATTGATGATGGCTATGTTTAAAATGATACTCTGTATTTCCACTCACATGGCAGTCTTATATACATATTTTCACACAATAATGAAATAATACAATAACAAACATTTTTTTTAATTACAAGGATAAGTTAACAATTTATTTACATAATTAACAAAATAATTATGGTTCAACGTAAAGTGCATTAAACTCAATCATACTATCAACTAATGGATGTTTATAGATCCACCAGATGGAGTCTAATTTATCAAATTAGCTCTAATATAATTCATCCACATCCATCACGTACTAGTTTATGGAATGTGATCGGATCGGCTTGGTAAAAATATGCTACTAGTGAAATGAATGCGGATTTCACTTTTCAAAATTTGCTATATCCAGGTTCGCTATCAAAACGACATGTGTGTGTATAATGAAGATTTACTTATTAATTTGTTTGGCTTGTTAAATTCAATATTTGTATTTTTTTTAAATAAAATAATTAGATATTTAGTTGTTTTTATATAGTCTGATGTTTTAAAAAACAATAATGTTTGAATAGTGGAATTTCTATATTATAATTTTATTTATTTTTTTAAAAATTTAGAATCCGTCATTGGATCCCCATCCAATCCATCGTTAATAAATTGAATAGGATTGAACTCACACTCCAATGAGATGCATATGCAAATGGAAAAATACCAAATCAATCTTTTGGTAGATTAGATGTCGATCCACCACAAATCCTCTCCACTATCTCTCCTACCATCAAAACTAAAAATACCGTGTTTTTTTTTCCTTTTTTATCGAATTCCCGACCTCTCTTAAAGGGAGAGAGTGCACGACTATTTACTTCAACTAAACTGGTTATTTTATATTTTGCCTTTAATATTAAATTCAATGACATATTTTTGTCTTAATTAAAAATTTAAATTAATAATGAAACTATATATGATTTACAAATAGAATAAAATACAGATACTGGGAAAATAAAATGAATGTGAATTGGATTATTGAAAGGCCAAAAAAGGAATAGAATGTATGTAAGGAGAATCATTGAAAATGGTAAACAAGAAAGCAAAAAAGAGGTGGAAGGTTGTGGAAAATATAGGCAAAGACAACGTGGTAAGGTGAATGTCATTGGTCACGGAGGGTGGTGGTATTGCCAGCACCTACCTGTCCCCATTCACTGGACCAATTTGCTTGTGCTTTGCATGTACATCTAGTCCATCCATCCATACTCTTGTGTGTAACGTGCATATCAATCTCAAATCTTTGCGCGTTAGTGGTATTATTATTTGTGAGTAAAGATATCTCATCAAGTCTTGATAGTCACAATGTGAGAGTTTTATCTAGTGTGTTTGACTTTTTCACTATCTTGTTGAGTCGCGGTGTAGGGAGTCTATAAGGTTAATTATAAGGTTTCAAATTCGACTCGCAATGAGAGTTGTCTATTGACTTTTTTGGTTTGGACTTTGAAATGGTTAGTCTAACTGTCTAAGTGACATAGACAAAGCTTGACCCAAAGTAAAATTTTTTAAAGTTAATCGATACCCCGGAATAGAGTGCCCAGTCAGGAGTATGTCCCAACACTCAGTGCTTGTAGCTTAATCACTCTACCCAGAAGATTGGTGGGACCCGATAGCCAGGTTCCTTGACGGGGCGTCGGGTTTAGGCCCAGCCGCTCATCTTTCAGTAGGCCGTTAGGATTGGGCAACCGACTGGGTGGCGGACCCAGAGGCAGTTAGAGAAGATTTTATAGAG
Source organism: Ipomoea triloba (assembly GCF_003576645.1). Classification (NCBI taxonomy): domain Eukaryota; kingdom Viridiplantae; phylum Streptophyta; class Magnoliopsida; order Solanales; family Convolvulaceae; genus Ipomoea; species Ipomoea triloba. The sequence continues at coordinate 25,091,121 of NC_044926.1, read as the reverse complement.
ATTTTCACTAGGTTTTGGACGAGATTTCCCTTGTCTATATTATGAAAGAAATCCGGCAATTTATGAAACTTTTTTAAGATCAAAACTTGACAACTCTTTATTTTCTTTTCCAAGGCAGGTAAATCTTGTGTAAATACTCCTTAGACATATTAAAAGGGATTCAGAATCCACATCTTCGAAAGTAATTCTGTCAATCTATTTTCTCATTCTCTCTCTTTAGACTGTTTTACAGTTGTGTTGATCTACCATCCACTATCTTGTGACAGTGAAACCAACAAAAGTAACTACATTTTCAAACCTAGAAACTTCTGATTAAGTGGAAAGAAATCATATGGTATCTTCTTCCTACTTAAATCTTACGGAGTACATTATGAGCAATTGAATTATATTTCCCCTGTTTTCAAAAAAAAAAAAGAAAAAGAATTATATTTCCACTGAACTTCTTGCCGAGTCTGAAACCCAATTGCAGTTGTGCACTGTACAGATCAGAATATACTATCCCAACACCACCTATACAAATATTTAAATAGATAATGCATGTACATAATACCAAATATATAAGTTGTTTAATATTAAATATTTATTGTGTTTACAAAATAATATAACCACAATATACAGTATTTTTACCTTGGAATTAAATATTATTTTGATTTAGTAAATTGAGTACTTAATAATATGTAATTTATTATTATTATATTTGGTTGTATATATCAATTGAGAAGCGCCGGCGGTGCATCATACATGACTGTGGAACACTGCAATCTACTTATATAAATAATTTAATAATAATAATAATAATAATAATACCACCAATAATGGGTCGGCAGATAATTTCATTTTCAAGAAATCAACTTGACAATGCACCACATGCTAACATGATTATAATTTAATACCAAGTAATATTAATTAATGTAAACAAATTATTAAAGCCGTCTAAGAAAAAGTTGGTAAGCAACTGATTAAGATTCAAACTGAATTATTATTTTAATTTGGTCCTTTTGTTTTAAAAAAAATAGTAGTGAGTCTTATTAAGAAAAATGGCTTGCTATATTTTAGGGAGAATTATTTTTGAATCAATATCAACGTTAATTAATTAATATAATAAGTTATATATTATGCTTCTATACTTTCTCTATCTATTACAACAATACCCCACCATCGGAGTCCAATCTTGTGAACTTTCATCAATGAGAGCCCCCAATTAAGCACAAAGTGCTTCACAGTTAAATTGGTTGAATAGTTGACTTAGTATTCATAATTTTTCAAATTTAAGTGTTGGTGAAAATTGTCTATTGACTTTCTTTGTTTGAACTGGTAAGCTGTGTGTATTTTTTTTAAATGATTAATAATGATTAGTGAGAATGCATGATTAAATTAGATTGAAATTATCCAAACAGCTAGCATGCGCCTTTTCTCTTTTAATTCTAATTGCTTTGCTTTTACACTACTAGTCTACTAGGCTGACCACCTCATCTCCCTACAATTTGACTCATTTGATTGAGATTAATGATTAGTTGTCCTACCATAACAACGTTTGTGTTTTATTCTTGTCTCACCCATCCCAATTTACAACCCAGCATTCAAATCTCACTTGCCAATCCATTAACTTCAAACCAAAAACTCCTAATTCTTTCTAGTAATTATCAATTTTAAAATTAATTAAAGTGTAATATGAATGTTAGGTATTAAAAAATATACTAATCATAGTAACATTATTGCCCACTCATTTCACATTTATACATACAGTGATGCAATAGCAATTCAATATAATACATGATACAAATCATACAAATTTTAAAATTTTGAATTTTTAAATTAGAAAACGACTAAAAAGAGCGAAATTAGAGATTTATTTCTTAGTTAATTGAAGAGAAACTTTATTAAAGTCACAAAGTTTTAAAAACCATATTATTAATTGATAACATTATTTAGTATTAAAAAGTTCAACAAGGTTTGTGTTTCATTCCCTACAAGGTTTGCCAAGAAACTTGTGGTCTAGTGGCATCAAACCCTTTTCTTTATACGGGAGGTGGTGGGTTTGAACCTCAGTGGAGTCTGCTTCAATAGGTTGAGAAAGTAGTTATGAATGAACAGATATTGCATTGTAATAAAAATTGCATTTATGACATTCTTAATTTGAGCCGATCAGTTATGAATAAATTAAACTAGTTTTTTTCTTTATACTCCTTTGTCGACTAAAATTACAAGATGGATGATCAGAATATATATTTGATTATTCAAATAGTAATGGCAGACTTTCTCGTAAATTAATTTGTACGTTTGAGTTTATAAAAAAAAAAAAAAAACCTTCAATGATAATACACAAAAAATAAAGGGCTTGAATATGGAAGTATATGTTAATTTCATTGCGTATAAAGTGAGGAAAGGATATTAGAGTGAGGATATGAATGGTTCTTTAATCGCGGCTATCATATGCCGACATTGCCGGCGTCCGACGGCGCTTCTTTTGTAAATAAATAAATAATGTTACGATTGCAGAAATATCCACATGGAGGGTTTAAATTGTGTACAACACATCGTAGTATCTATCTCGTTAATTTGATCTCTTATATCACAAGCACAAACAAAAATACACTAAGTGACATTATAATAATTAAGTCTAACTTTTAACTTCACTTGAAAAAAAAAGGTGTAATTTTGGCAAGAAATTGTTTGAAAAGTGAGTGAATAATAGAGATACAGAACATTATTTAGTGACTAGGTAGGTTGAACATGATTTTTATACTAGAAAGTTACACGATTAATTCTTGTTAATACCCTGGTCTCTTGGTTAAACCTGTCGCACAATGTTTTGTTAGTGTGGTTTGCCTCTCAAAAATACTAGAAGAAATTAAAGAATTTAATAATTTATATGTTATTTTTCTTGCTTTATATAGATTGATCTCGAATTCTCATACATCAACTTCTTATTAAAAATATTTTTAAATTGTTATACCACTAAGCATTGGCCAATATTATTGATTTCATTCGTTGTGAAAATAAAGAGCTATATGTGTTAGGAGTTCCCCATATGTCAAACCCTAAGTCCAATGACTCTAATGATTGTCATAGTTTGACAAATGTTAGTTGGTTTTTGGCATAAAGATGAGTTCTAGGCATAAGATGTGAGGGTAGGATGACTTACATCAACACGGACTAAAGTAGTGATTGGTTGGGTTAACAAGTATAACTAGTGGTGTATAATTCCAGTGTCAGTCATGGACTAAACTCATGGTAATGTCACAGAGTCTTAATTGCTCTAAACTTGTGAATAAGTCACTTATGTGTGGAATTTTGGCTAGCTCATGGTTTTGTTGCGTTTGGCACAACACGTGACGAGTTGAGTTTTAGACGTGTTAGTGCAATATAATGGTGGCCTAGTTTTGGTCAAGGGGCAAATTGGGCGCAACCTTTGATTTGAGATGGGTGGTTAACAGGTTTTTGGCTTGTGTGTAGTGGTTGATGACCAAATTAGCCTATGACCTTGGAAAACAACTTAGGGCGCTGACACATGTCCAAGCAATTGTTGCTAGGTAGTTTTAAGAGCATGATGTATGTGTAGGCTAAACTTATGGGCAATGTTGGCTAGTCATGCAAAGAAGTTACGTACCTTCCATTAAGGGTGATTTTAGTTAGATATATAGTTGGCTTGTAACTCCTTCTATGTATATAAGTATCATTCTTTGACCATGTGTGGTTGGTTGTTAAGAGTTTGGTAAAGAGGGAGGGTTGGTCATTGTCAATGTTGCTCTTGTATAGAGAGTGTATATGTTGGTTTTGAAAATACAAGCTAGCTAGGTTAGACATGATTGCCTATAATCCCATGTCTTTGTGTGCATGAGTGAAAATTTACTAAATATAGGTTGAAAAAGGTTATAAGAGCAAATTATAGCGAAATCTAAATTAGTCTTACAATGTTAGAGATATCATATACAAAAAGAAAGTACAAAAAGAAAAAAGGACGAACAATTTTTATGTTTAGCATGCATAGTTTGAACTTTGGATCTAACTTAGCTAGCTTGGTTAGCGTGATCGTGTAATCTCATTCCTTAATTAAGAGAGGTCATGAGTTCGAATCGGCCTCCTCTTCTTAAATTAATCATTCATAACACGTCGTGGTCTGACAAAAAGAAAAAAAAAAAAAAAAACTTTAGATCTAACTTGTATTCTAGCTATGCAATCTTAGCTCCCTTCTAAATTAGGTTCGATATGATATATTATGTTGGCAAAACTTAGCTTTAACCTAATCTTGGCTTGCCTTGTCTCCTTTGACTCAAGTATCCATACGGGCATACGACATATACACCCACGAAAACAAATATAAAATGTTATTTTGCATTCATATATTCTTTAAACTATTTAAAATATAACACATACTTCAATAACTTACGCATATGAAACCTGTCACATGGCACTATGTATGCAAATTTCAACAAAGTTAGCCTAAGAATGCTGAGACCACCTTGAGTTTTGCGTTGATAGATGTCCACTTTAATGCCTTCTTATAGGTCGGACATAAAAAATCCTTTCTTTCATCAAATTATATCTATCTCAATATTAAATTATAAACTTTTGAGATAAAGAAGTTTAACTCAAACCTAAACTCTTAATATTCGTAGCAAAAATTGAATGTTATTGGAAAAAATGCGGCAAAGAAAATAATATAATTGTGATTCTTAGATATTCGATCTAGATTTATTCTTGATTTAATATTTACCATAAGTTGGTGAGTGGTCAGGATATATTATGATAGTATGTCACTTAATTATATCTAGCTTCTTGGCATATACTATATTTTTAAATTAAAGGAAAACTATATTAGTTCATATGTCAAACAAAAATTGTCTTGTCTCTTTATTACTTTGAGTACGATGTTTTGGGTGCATGGGACGAGAATTGTTGTGTTAACCTCAAGGGGCGACACCGCTGTTGTGAGCCTACGTCATTTAATTTTTATGACAATGGTTATATATACTACGTACAATATAACACAACTTCTTTATTTTTACATTATCAATCTAATTTCTCTAACACTATGCCACTTGAAACAAATCTTAAAATTTGAACAATGTCTGGGCAGATCGACATAAAAATCTTCAGAGTCAAGAAAAGAATAGATCAGAGTTGCTACAAATTTTATGAGCTAGTGGAGTGCGTGGCTTTTTTGATTCAAAACTAAAGGCGGGTTGGGCATTTTGTATTGTTATATTCCTATTCCTATACAACAGTAGTCTCATTCAACTCAAAGATCGATAACACATACATAAAGCAGAAACAAGTGGGATTCCTTTGCTGTGATGTAAAGCAACAACGTAACTATTGTACTGTTTCTTTAGCTACTTTAATTTTTCGTCTCAATCCCATAATCATATCCTTCGCCTTGGGGATCGGATCAGATCGGATCTTTAGTTACTTACGTTAGTTGTTGGCCGCCGAAATCTCCAGCCTTCCTTCAAATCTTGTTTACACAAGTGTAAAGTGTTTACATTATGTTATATTTTTGATACATTTAGTTGGCCTGGTTTTGAAAATCTTTGAATGCTAAGTAGTGGATCGGATTTAATAATAAGAGAATCAATAATAGTCTCTTATGAATTTAATGACACAGAGTTTACTCAAAGACCTATTAATTTACTTTGCCAATTTTACATATATGGGACACCTTCTAAATTATTAGAATTTAAAAAATTTGATAATAATCTGTCAAAAGAAATAAAATAGCATAAACTTATATTTATTAGAACTTCTCTCATATAGCCTAACCTAAACTAACTAAAAATAAAATAACTATATAAAACTAATATAACAACCCCTAATAGGCACTCCGCACTATTCACGAGTTAGGCCAATCACCAATCGTTATACCCTGCACCACAGTGCACATAGCAATGTGCACCACGTACGTAAAACGACGTCGTTTCGGTGTTAGTAGACGCGGATGCGAATGACTCAGGGAATTCATTATCTATGATACACATAATCATTATCTATAATACACAGAACGTTTGCCTAGAATACACAGAATGTTTGCCCAGAATACACAGAATATTGACACAAAATACACAGATGTTAGTGGACGCGAATGACTCCAGGAAATTCATTATCTATAATACACATAATCATTATATAGAATACACAGAACGTTTGCCTAGAATACACAGAATGTTTGCTCATAATACACAGAATGTTTGCTCATAATACACAGAATATTGACGCAAAATACACAGAACTCATCCTCCTAACATTCGAATGCACAAACACATCACAACTTGTGTTAATAACATGAATACACATAATATTTACACAAAAATACACAGAACTCATCCTCCTAAACATTCGAATGCACAAACACATCACAACATGTGTTACTAACATGAATACACATAACGGTTGCTATAATACACAGAACGGTTGCCTAGAATACACAGAATGATTGCCTGGAATACACAGAATATTAACATAAATACAGAGACCGGCCGAAACGGGAAACGTGATTTCCAAAAAAACGGACGATTAGTTTACAATGCTCAAAACGACGTCGTTTAGGTACGTGGTGCACATTGCTATGTGCACCGTGGTGCACAGTATAATTTTCCGCCAATCACACTACCTAAGTATGGGTCGGAATGGGTCTAGGCCCCAAAAGGAGGCTATGAATTTGGCCTACTTTTGTTTCAGTTCGATCGGGTCTTTTAATAAAAATCACATA
>NC_044926.1:25023502-25084387 GCF_003576645.1 Ipomoea triloba | reverse complement strand
TTTGCGTTGATAGATGTCCACTTTAATGCCTTCTTATAGGTCGGACATAAAAAATCCTTTCTTTCATCAAATTATATCTATCTCAATATTAAATTATAAACTTTTGAGATAAAGAAGTTTAACTCAAACCTAAACTCTTAATATTCGTAGCAAAAATTGAATGTTATTGGAAAAAATGCGGCAAAGAAAATAATATAATTGTGATTCTTAGATATTCGATCTAGATTTATTCTTGATTTAATATTTACCATAAGTTGGTGAGTGGTCAGGATATATTATGATAGTATGTCACTTAATTATATCTAGCTTCTTGGCATATACTATATTTTTAAATTAAAGGAAAACTATATTAGTTCATATGTCAAACAAAAATTGTCTTGTCTCTTTATTACTTTGAGTACGATGTTTTGGGTGCATGGGACGAGAATTGTTGTGTTAACCTCAAGGGGCGACACCGCTGTTGTGAGCCTACGTCATTTAATTTTTATGACAATGGTTATATATACTACGTACAATATAACACAACTTCTTTATTTTTACATTATCAATCTAATTTCTCTAACACTATGCCACTTGAAACAAATCTTAAAATTTGAACAATGTCTGGGCAGATCGACATAAAAATCTTCAGAGTCAAGAAAAGAATAGATCAGAGTTGCTACAAATTTTATGAGCTAGTGGAGTGCGTGGCTTTTTTGATTCAAAACTAAAGGCGGGTTGGGCATTTTGTATTGTTATATTCCTATTCCTATACAACAGTAGTCTCATTCAACTCAAAGATCGATAACACATACATAAAGCAGAAACAAGTGGGATTCCTTTGCTGTGATGTAAAGCAACAACGTAACTATTGTACTGTTTCTTTAGCTACTTTAATTTTTCGTCTCAATCCCATAATCATATCCTTCGCCTTGGGGATCGGATCAGATCGGATCTTTAGTTACTTACGTTAGTTGTTGGCCGCCGAAATCTCCAGCCTTCCTTCAAATCTTGTTTACACAAGTGTAAAGTGTTTACATTATGTTATATTTTTGATACATTTAGTTGGCCTGGTTTTGAAAATCTTTGAATGCTAAGTAGTGGATCGGATTTAATAATAAGAGAATCAATAATAGTCTCTTATGAATTTAATGACACAGAGTTTACTCAAAGACCTATTAATTTACTTTGCCAATTTTACATATATGGGACACCTTCTAAATTATTAGAATTTAAAAAATTTGATAATAATCTGTCAAAAGAAATAAAATAGCATAAACTTATATTTATTAGAACTTCTCTCATATAGCCTAACCTAAACTAACTAAAAATAAAATAACTATATAAAACTAATATAACAACCCCTAATAGGCACTCCGCACTATTCACGAGTTAGGCCAATCACCAATCGTTATACCCTGCACCACAGTGCACATAGCAATGTGCACCACGTACGTAAAACGACGTCGTTTCGGTGTTAGTAGACGCGGATGCGAATGACTCAGGGAATTCATTATCTATGATACACATAATCATTATCTATAATACACAGAACGTTTGCCTAGAATACACAGAATGTTTGCCCAGAATACACAGAATATTGACACAAAATACACAGATGTTAGCGGACGCGAATGACTCCAGGGAATTCATTATCTATAATACACTTAATCATTATATAGAATACACAGAACGTTTGCCTAGAATATACAGAATGTTTGCCCAGAATACACAGAATATTGGCACAAAATACACAGATGTTAGCGGACGCGAATGACTCCAGGGAATTCATTATCTATAATACACTTAATCATTATATAGAATACACAGAACGTTTGCCTAGAATATACAGAATGTTTGCCCAGAATACACAGAATATTGGCACAAAATACACAGATGTTAGCGGACGCGAATGACTCCAGGGAATTCATTATCTATAATACACTTAATCATTATATAGAATACACAGAACGTTTGCCTAGAATATACAGAATGTTTGCCCAGAATACACAGAATATTGGCACAAAATACACAGATGTTAGTGGACGCGAATGACTCCAGGAAATTCATTATCTATAATACACATAATCATTATATAGAATACACAGAACGTTTGCCTAGAATACACAGAATGTTTGCTCATAATACACAGAATGTTTGCTCATAATACACAGAATATTGACGCAAAATACACAGAACTCATCCATAATACACAGAATATTGACGCAAAATACACAGAACTCATCCTCCTAACATTCGAATGCACAAACACATCACAACTTGTCATCCTCCTAACATTCGAATGCACAAACACATCACAACTTGTGTTAATAAAATGAATACACATAATATTTACACAAAATACACAGAACTCATCCTCCTAAACATTCGAATGCACAAACACATCACAACATGTGTTACTAACATGAATACACTTAACGGTTGTCTATAATACACAGAACGGTTGCCTAGAATACACAGAATGATTGCTTATAATACACAGAATGATTGCTCATAATACACAGAATATTGACGCAAAATACACAGAACTCATCCTCCTAACATTCGAATGCACAAACACATCACAACTTGTGTTAATAAAATGAATACACATAATATTTACACAAAATACACAGAACTCATCCTCCTAAACATTCGAATGCACAAACACATCACAACATGTGTTACTAACATGAATACACTTAACGGTTGTCTATAATACACAGAACGGTTGCCTAGAATACACAGAATGATTGTCTGGAATACACAGAATATTAACATAAATACAGAGACCGACAGAAACGGGAAACGTGATTTCCAAAAAAAACGGACGATTAGTTTACAATGCTCAAAACGACGTCGTTTAGGTACGTGGTGCACATTGCTATGTGCACCGTGGTGCACAGTATAATTTTCCGCCAATCACACTACCTAAGTATGGGTCGGAATGGGTCTAGGCCCCAAAAGGAGGCCTATGAATTGGCCTACTTTTGTTTCAGTTCGATCGGGTCTTTTTAATAAAAATCACATACTTGAGTTTATATTAAGACATATTTAAGTAAATATGCCAAGTTAATATTTTGAACGACAGCCTTGTAAGCAAATAGACTTGACCTATTTATATTTATTTGTATATAATATACATCATATATAGAAAATGTATCAGTCCATGTATAACCCAATCTTAGAAGCCAGATTTTAATAGCCAATTATTATATATACATTGACTAATACATTATATATATATATATATATATATATAAGTTAATGCTTTGATTTCTTTCATTCAGTTCTAATTCTATTTTCTGTGTCCTTCATTACTCTGTACTAGTTGACTTAAGCAGTCAAGCCTTACGTATCCATCAATCGATGTGCCTCATCTTTTAGCTCAAGTCTAGCCAAGTAGATAAGCGAGAAGTTCAACTTCGTTGGTGAGAAATAGACGAAACTAAGAGAAGTCCAGCTACTCTGACAAGTCACATTAGTTCTTGTAATGACATTTTATGAACATGTAAGTATTAATGTATACTAGTCAGTATGCTTAGATGATTGTATTTGTACATTGTGGATTGTGATTTATGAGTTTGATTATGTACTTGTGTTAATGTGTTGTAATGAATTTGTATAATTGTGTAGCTAAATGTTTTGAATTAGAATTTACTATTTTTAGGTCTTTAAACAAACAAATTATACCATGGATAGGGTCTACCTTGCGTTGTAGACCCTGGTCCAAAAATAACATTCAAAATTTGTATATGTAGTTGACATATTATGTACTTGCACTTCACAATTTTAGTACATTTAACTATCATATTAGGTGAAGTTTGGGAGAAGAGAAAGATGTTATCTGTTCTCAAATATTAGGTTGATTTTTTTTCATTTTTTTTTGTCAAATGACATAAATCATATTTAAATTCATCTTCTCTAATTTTAATAGTTTTATTTATTGTAGAATTGTATTAATTAATATGATTAAATTTTAACAATTATGATAATTTATGGTGATCATATTAAATTATTTACAGTTTTATTTTTCTTTATTTGAATTCAACTGTGGTGCACTCTTGCATGTAAATATTTAAGAATTTGTCGATCAATTAAAATATATCTTGTAATTTATATTTTCCACCAATTTCTATAACAAAAGCGTTACACTGAGTAAAACATTTTTCAAACATAATTATATATACTCTCATTTGTGAATATTTCACTTCACGTGTCATGTCTATAATCCATTAAACACGGTGCACAATGGCCAACAATAATTTGTGCATATACAATATATCTAATTTACCATATCATCAACAATTTTAGCTATTCTTTGTATTGTTGATAATGAAGATTTTGTGTAAGACCTCGCTCTTAAATTTATGATGAAATAAATCAAATTAATCTACTTTTATAAAACTTAACATTAAATTGCAAGCACATTTCTACTTACAAATCAAACACTTACATTCTCGAAAAATAATAAATCTTAAGTGAAATTTCTCATCCACTATATCAATGTAGGGGAATAATTTTCCTTCGTACCATTTCATTTTACTATAATTAATTTAAGGATGACGAGAATTAATTTTTCAAAGAAATCAAACACTCACTTGTGTATTATTAAAACAATTAATGAGTTTGCACTGTGAAAAGAGACTGGAATCGTTGAATCATACATGTATGTTACGAGGTAATAAAATATTTGTGTTAATTGAATGGTGACATATGTTAACATATATTAGTCTCCACGTGCCAAATTATCAACCAATGGACGACATTTGTCCCTCCGACTCTTCTTAAAGGTTGATTGTATTGAATTGATGACATATTTATCGCATCTCTTATATCATCATAAATTAAAAACAAAACTCCATTGAATATTATAAAGACAATCAATGAGTTCTTGAAAAAAGACTGGAATCATTGAATCAGACATGTACATCATGAGGTGCTAAAATAGTTACCATAACTGAATCATAACGTATTTTAAGTGCACAATGGCCACGATCTACATGCCAAATTACCCACCAATTGACATTTGTCTCTTTAACTAACTGAGTCATTCGCGTCCGCGTCCACTAACATCGAAATGACGTCGTTTTGGACCAGGATACATATTGCTATGTGCACCGTGGTGCACGATGTAACGATCGAATCTGATGCATCAGTCTTAGGCCTATATATTTAGTTAAAACCCAACTTGACTTAGCTCATTTTCACTACTATTATTTTAGTTTTTTAGTTAAAATGTACCACATCGAAGGATTGCATGTCTGTAATTATTATAACTTTTACTTGTCTTATATTGATACACATGCGCCAAAGACCTTGTGGTCTAGTGGCACTCGATATCCAGATTTACACTCTCACATAGATAATGGGAGTGGGTTTGAGCCTCAGTGGAGTTAATTGTTGACTCTTTGTGCTTCAGCAGGTTGAGAAAAAAAATATTGATACACATGCGAAATAAATAGAAGTGCTTTTAGTTAGGAATGTTGACAAGAGATTGCCAAATTATAAAACAAAAATTAATCATATTATAACTCCTAACCTTCTTTGGTAACCAAAATAGGCTTAGTCCCAAAATTAGAATTACTCCAGTCTAATGAATTTTAGTAAATTTCTGACATATTGTCATATATATAGAAAAATGAAGGCCGGGAAAATCAGCATTTTATAGTCCCTTAATTATTTTCAATTATCAATGTAGTTTTTAATTTTTAATTTCAATTAATTTAATCATCGAATCATTTAAAATTTTGTCAATTAAACTCTTTCAGAAACTAAATTGATGAGATTTTAAAAAATATGAAAATTAGCATTTTGGTCTCTGAACAATTGAAAGGACTTAGGGTGTGTTTGAAAACCGAAAAAGTGAGAGGAAAAAGTGGTAAACGGTTTGGTCTTTGTTTTGTAAAGGAGTGTTCAATGAAATTTTCTACCTTTTTGGTAAATGAAGAGTTTAACGAAATCTAACCTAACCCTAAACCCTAACCCGTTTGGTCTTTCACTCTTTCAGTCAGGAGTCCTAAATCTGTCGCCTCTTTCCCCTTGCGTCGCTAGGAGATCCTGAGAGGCATTATCCATCGTCTCAGAGGTAACGCTGGAATGTGAGTGTAAATTCTTTTCAAATTTTCAGTAGACACAAAAATGTGATGAAATTCTTAATATAGATTGATATACCCTGCCGACTCAGAAACGAATACTGAATTCTGATAAAAAAAAAAAGTTGGAGCTTTAGATTATAGTGTGTGTTGCGAGATTGAGATTTGGATAAAAAAGATGAAATTTAATTTAATAATATGATGATTCAGATTCAGTCTAGCTTTCACCGCTCTGCGTCTCTGCCTCGCCACTTCGCTCGGCTTCGTCTTCAACCGCGGCTGTCCGGCTCTGTGCCCTCAGGTTCGTTGCTCTCACCGGTAGCACCCCCTTTCTATTATAAATTCAATTGTTTGTCCTAAGTTTTGAGTTTTGAACTTCTCCAGAAAGTGAATCGGATACCTTCAACAAAATATGATAATGATATTGTTAATTTGTTAAAATTGCTCATTCCTGACTTTGTGCAATTGTACCCTAATTTCCCTAAATTTTGATCTTAGTTGTGCACTTTTGCTTCTTTTGTATTTCAGGGTTGAATAACTTGAAAAACCCTTCAGTTTTCTTGTATGTTCCATCCATAATCCATTGCTGCCTCCAAACCTCTGCTTTAGAGCCTGATTGATTCGCAAGAAAATAACAATTGATCTCCGGTTCTTTGACTTGCTTGAGGAATCAAAGATAGGAGATTAGGTTTAGGGCTAAAATTTTGATTCTAATAATTGACATTCTGTTATTAATCTCTTGCTTCATTCTTGCCATTTTTAGGTAAAGGACAATAAATACACACTTTATATGCTGTGCTTCTTTTTTATTTTCAGAAATTATGCTTTGCTTATGTTTATTTGTATGCTGGAAAATTCTATATTGAGATAATTATATATATATATATATTTGGTTCAGTTATGGAAAAATTCTTTTAAAGAAAATCAACTTTTGAGGATTTATCTAGTCAAGGTAGTCGCAATGTGTCAAGTACAAGGTCTCTTAATATAGATGAACTTGAACTTTGCTTCTTCGCTCCCACCGAACCCACTGAAATGAAATCCTGGATCCGCCCGTCTCTCTGATGTCAACTTTGTCCGAATACATTTTTTGCACACTAGTTGTAGATGAAGGTTGTAATCATTGATTCTTTGTTTAAAACTTAATGCATTTGGTTGTTTAGTATTGGTTAGAGATTAAGTTTGTCATCCTTGGTTCTATATGTAGATATTGTCATCTGTGATTCTCTACATAAAATTATTAAGTGTATTTGTCCCACACTGATTGGTTAGAAATCAAGGTTGTCACCTTTGATTCTCAATACCATAGTGAACCTTAAGTGAAACAAGCTTGGACACTATGTTCAAACCTTAAATTGACCCTTCTTCATTCGAGTTTAGCCCATTTTACACCCGTAAATGCAATTACATTTCACCATTAAACCAGATCTCAGAGCTCTTATTCTTTCCCTTAGTTCTACTTCTTGCTTGAGTGCATGTCTAATTTTATTGAACTTAATTTCATTGCATATCTGCATTTAATTTTCTCGGGTATGCTGATAATCTTATATCGTCTTTTACATTTTCAGTTGGAACTTGGGAGGAATGGGCCGAAAACCTGGCACCTTGTATATAAACCCAAAAAAGTTTGGGAGCCTTCAAAAGCCATGTGCAAAGGAAATGATTACATTTCTCAGTTGTCTGGCGCTGAATCAGAACAAAGATGATAAATGCAGTCGGCAAAAATCACTTTTAAGTACCTGCATGGAGGCTCAGGTAATGAGAATTGCATTCGGGAGAGGGTAATAGCGAGTAATTCAGTCTATCTATTACTACGTATCAGTTTAAAATTCTTAGCAGGTTGAGAAGTTTTTAAATATATGTACAAAAAATCTACATAAAAGGTTTTACAAATTTAGTTTAACCAATATTGCGATGTTGCAGAGTGGCAAAAACAGAAAGTCTTGGGGGAGCGTCAATTTTCACCTCCAGAGGCTCAACCGGGGAAAGAAATAGGTTCCTATTGGATTTTACGTGCACACATGTTTCTCTTTTACCGGAGTTTGATAGATATCAGACAACAGTTATCTTTGCAAAGAAGTTGCTGAGCTTAGTACCTTTTTATTCTGAATTATGACAAAATATGAATCAATCTTATTCTCATAACATTAATGTATTCAATAAAATCCTTCCCAAATTGCTGCCATGTATGCTTGTTTTGTTTTAGTAGGTTTGCAGGCAACATATCATTGAAAACTTGAAATGCTTGTTTTCAGTAGTTGCCTTTCATCATATTTTTCCTGCTTTTTTGTGTCTATATTATGATAACCTTGTACAGGTATGCCTTAACCTGCAACTAAATTTGTGGAGAGTTGATCGTTGTTACAACATAAAATACTCACTCCACTTCAGGATTGTGCCTCTCAAGTTACAGGGATTGATTGATGCATATTTGCAGGTGTCAATTCTTGTAATTTCAAGCAATTTGTTAACTGTCAACCGCCACTATTCATCGTCTTCTCTTCATTCTTCTAAAAGAAAAGTTTCAAATTAGCTCTTGAATTACACCAGAAAATGCAATTACCCTAACTCGATTACTTTTACAACTTATTTACTTGCTTATAAAAATTAATAAATTATATGATAATTTATATTTGTCCCATAATTTATTATACATTGGCCCCGTTTGGTAAGATAACTGATCAGCCAATTTAACTATGGGAGCAAAATGCTGATTCACCAAATGTTATTTGAAGTAGCGTTTCTAAATGGAGCATTGCAAAAAAAAAAAAAAAAAATTCTTATTCTCCAAAACACCTCAATGGGTCTGCTAATGAGTTCCACTAGACCCGTGGTAAGTCCCGTATCTTGCAACGGGTCTTCTAACGGGTTCTACTAGACCAGTGACAAGTCCCGCAACTTGCAGCAAAACTTGCCAACGGGACCCGCTAATGGGACTTGCAAGTTAACTAAGTCCCGTCAACTTGCACTTGCCACGGGTCTCCCCAGACGCATGGACAGTTACATTATTATTATTTTTTGATATTATTATTATTATTATTATTATTATTTATTTTATTGTATTTATACTTTATTAGTAAATCATAATAGTTAAAGTACCTTGATTGGTTAGTACCTATGTTGGCTTATGCACCTTAGAGGTTGTGGGTTCAAATATGATCTATTACACATTTTTACTCTTTTGCTACTTTTTTTTTTTTTAATTTTATTATTATTATTATTATTATTATAAATAATAGATCATAACAAGTTAAAATAACACAATACACTTATTCTTATATGTCATTTTACATGTTATCAATTAACAACTAATTTTACCAAGCATCTTTTATAACTAATTAATACTATCAACCGGTCAAACTAACTAACAACTACCAACTTACTCAATTAGCTATCAAATAACATCTACTCCATATTTGTCAAACAATGTTTTGGAATGTTCTTTTAATAACAGCTTGAGTGTCAAAACAATTCAATAGAATTTCATATCACAGTTACATAAATCAGAAGGGGAAAACAAAGAAGAAAGAAAATATAAAAATTTACATAATTGATATTTTTCAGTATATTGGTGGCTTTGTGGATTTAGAAATGTGCATATACATACATACAACCCTAAACATAAAAGAAAAAAAAAACATACAATCTGACCACAACCTCCTACCTATGACTACAAAAACTAACCTATATATGTTATCTTCCAAAACAATCCCAAAATTCCAAGCACAAATCCAATAATTATATGCATGAATGCTAGTTTTTGGAGATGTAGTCACCAAAGTTGTCAGGTAAAATTATCCAAAATGGATGCAAGCCATGAAAGGTGTTCAACTCAAACCACAACAGTTTCGCCGGTTAGCCCATCTTGAAGCTGCACAGATCCATCCTTCATCAGATTAAGGCTGAGGCTCTTGAACCTTTCTCTCGAGTATTGCCGAGATGCCTTTCTCCAGTCAGTTCCCGTTTTCATCATTGCAACAAACTCCTCGTAACTAATTTGACCGTCCTGTACCCAATGCACGAATCAAAACTAGTTTCGAAACCATTTATCCATTCAAAAACAAGGAAGTTAAGTGTTTCAGTCTAACCTTATCTGAATCAACTTCTCGCATAATCTCATTCAGTACACTGATGTCACATTCACCCGATTCATCAGCCAAAGCTACTCTTAGCTCATCAAGATCAATGTACCCGTTTCCATCTTTGTCAAAAAACAAGAACGCTCTGTGGAAATGCTCGTCATTCTCCATTCTCTGTAGGTGGATTATAACTGCTACAAACTCCCCATAGTCCAGGAGACCATTACCGTCAACATCAGCCTAATCAATATTCAAATCCGCCATAAGAGAGACGATTGAAACTAAACAACAACATATAAAAATGTATCTGAGTCAATATCGCCTCCACTAAGGCTCGATCTCATGACCTCCCATATGGGAGAGTCACTACATGCCATTTGAGCACAAGGCGCTTGACAGAGGCCATTAAAAGGGCCAAGCCCATCAATTGGTGGCCAAGGGGATTGTTGGGCAAAGGCCGGTAAAAAAGACCAAGTCCAGCACCCTACCTCCCGAAAATGTGATGGCGGTCTATAAGGA
The DNA here is from genome assembly GCF_003576645.1 of Ipomoea triloba. NCBI lineage: Eukaryota > Viridiplantae > Streptophyta > Magnoliopsida > Solanales > Convolvulaceae > Ipomoea > Ipomoea triloba. The sequence continues at coordinate 25,073,715 of NC_044926.1, read as the reverse complement.
ATAAAGTGGCGCCTCAGCTATCAGCTATAGCTTTTGGCGTAGTGGTAAGCGCTTAATCCTATAAGTTTCCAAGAGCTGAAGCAACCTTATTAGCCTCATAGTGTAAGAGAATGAAGATAGAAATAAAGAGATTACTTCAACATGTTAAGGGAAACAGTGATAGTTACCACATCCATCAGTAACTTTATCTCGGGCTCTGCCAACTGGGACCCAACTTTCCGGAGTCCAGCTTTTAGTTCTTCATACGTTACTTTCCCATCACCATCCGTGTCCACCATCGTGAACATTTCTCTGATTACTTCTACCTCATCAATGGTTAAGTATTCTGCAATTACCTATTACACCATTTGAAAAGGAGTTGTTGCTTAAGTACATTGAAATTTTTTGAAGAAACAACAATTAAAATCCATAATATGGCGAGGATTTGTACCCCAACCCACTTAGATGATGCATAAACTACATGAGAAATGTTATTATCTTTTCAGCTAGTATCAACACTGAAATGTCACAGTCCAGATGAACACTTAATCAATTGCGAATTTCCTAACACAAACACGTTAGCAGCTTACCCGCAGTGCTTTCTTTTTGAATTTATTCATAAGAGAAAACTGCTTCAGACGTGTCCTGACTACATCACCCAAAGGAGCATTTGGAGCTTTCTTAGCATTTTGAATCCAAGGGTGGTCTGTAATAAACAAGGAATATATAAGTTGCTTTTTTTTCTTCTTAAAAGCTATTTAATTCCTCCGCCATTTACTTTCTTTTAATTATAATAAAGAACGAAGTAGCAGGGCGATAAAAAAAATTTCCTAATCAGCTCGAGGAAACTTTGCACATTCAAAGTAAGTACCTAGTACTTGTTGGGCAGTTAACCGCTTTTTGGGGTCTGGTTCGAGCATCTGCCTAACTAGAATTTTCGCACTTTCAGAAACTTGAGGCCACGGTTCTCTCTTGAAATCAATCACTCCCCTCAAAATCGCAAGAGCAACCCCTTGTTCAGTTTCTGCAGCAGAAATATTGGACAGTTAAACAGACAGACGAGGAATGAAGGCAACAAAACCAAACCAGAATGGCATCATGCACAGTGGCAAAAATGAATACCAGCCCAGAATGGAGGAACCCCACATATCAAAATGTAAAGGATAACCCCAGCACTCCAAATATCAACCTCTGGTCCATAATTCCTCTTCAAAACCTCAGGTGCCATGTAGTATGGACTCCCCACAATCTCAGAAAATCTCTCACCTGACATCATCAAGATTTTAACTTTCAATATTGAGGATGACACAAGCTCAAAAACAAGTTGATAGGGTTAACACACAAATCAATTGTTATACCATGGACCAGGGTTATACAAACATTTTATACCTTCGGTTAACACATTCTGTACCTACAGATAACATTTTCTAGACATGTAAACAAATAAATTGATAATTACTGACACATAATATGATAGAATTGCAGCCAACTACAGATACAGAATCTGAAGTTTATTTTCGGACAACAGTCTACACAATGCAAGGTAGACCCTGGTCCATGGTATAATTTTCCCACACAAATGGTTCACAACCATTCACCACAAATTACATTAACCACCTAAAATCAAACAATTTGACCCCAAAACAGAATCTTTGAAAAACCTACTTCAAGACAATATGCTTAATGTTGGAAATTCATACAGAAGTCAAAGATTAAGACTAATGTATACATCATAACTAGAGAAATGAACATCAAACTATGACTGCAACCCAAAGTAATTTCAAAACAATAAATTTTAGGGACAACTAACTCCAATCAATTGGTCTCCTAGTGATACCAGCTTATTTCTCTTCTTGGTTTAACTAAAAAAGCTGAAATTTTTAAAGATAATACTAATGGAAAAGAGAAACTATGAGTCTCCCAATGAATATGCATACTCCATGGAACTTGAAATGAAAAAAAGAGGATAGAAAAATCATAAAATCCATACCAGGCTTGAAAAATACAGACAAGCCAAAATCAATAGCTTTAAGCATAGAGTTCTCTTTCTTATTAGCAAACAAGAAATTCTCAGGCTTCAAGTCTCGATGCATAACTCCATTAGCGTGACACATACGCACCACCTCCGCTATGGTCTTGGCCACGGCGGCGGCGGCTCTTTCACTGTAATGCCCACGCGCCACGATTCTGTCGAAAAGCTCGCCCCCTTCGCAAAGCTCCATGACCAAGTGGACCGCCTCGTCGTCCTCGTAGGTGGCCCGGAGCTTGACGATGTTGGGGTGGTCGGGGAGGGTCGACATTATGGCGACTTCGCGGCGGACGTCCTCGATGTCCACGGCGGTGCGGAGCTTGTTCTTGGAGATGGACTTGCAGGCCAGGGCTTCGCGGGTGGCCCGCTCGGTGCAGAGGTAGGTGACGCCGAACTCGCCCCGACCCAGTTCCCGGCCGAGGGTGTACTTGTCGGAGATTCGGGTTTTGGGGATGAAATCTTTTAGGACGCGAATTGGAGCGGGGGAATCTGCGTAGGGGTTGGGGCGGCGTTCTTTGCTCTTTTTGTTCTTCTTGCTGGTGGATTGTTGTTGTGGTCTTATACAGGCGTTGCAGTTCCCCATGGGATGGGAAAGAAGTGGGGTTCTTCGCCGCTGCTAGTTACGGTGGACGGCGGTGGTTGTGGATGAGGAGGAACAAAGCATCTCCCGGGAAAGGGTGGAGTTGAGAGTTAGATAGAGAGAGAAAGAGAAAATTCGCGGGGATAGCTGTTTTTCAAGAAACCCATTTTGTGTTTACAAATTTCTTACTTATTTATTAATTATTATTTCCAAGGTCTTGACCTTGACCAACCATTAGCTTGATATTCACGGTCTAAATGCTAGGCTCGAGCCAGAGTTATGGATGTAGTAGTATTTCATCGTCTTGAGACCAACCTCGATATAAAAAAAAAAAATAGATTGAGATGGTCATCCCGAACAGGGCTACATGAGAATTTGAGCTTAGGCTTTAACTTTAATCCGACCGCATCCCTCAGTGGGTAGTCAGGATTATTGATACACATGGCTGTTAGGGCACTACTCGAGCCAACCGATTGAATGTAGACATGTTAGACATGTCGAGAGTCCGACATGTGTCTTCTTTTCTCCTCTATAAATATCGCATTTAATGCTATAAGAGGGACTTTTGACATCTTTATCTACTGGTCGTAGCATTTTTAGGTACAAGCAAATACCCGGAGTATTCCGGGGTTATCGATCCACAGGGAAGCGGGGTATTAAGCACTAGTTACTAATTAATTCACGAGAAGCTATTCCTACGTTAACAATGGGTATTTATCTAAAATTATGAAAATAAAATAAATGAAGCAAGGCAAACGGACTTTTATATACAAGAGATTAAGAGCGGGATTTTTGGGTGTCAAAGTGTTTAATCACCTAGTGCCAATCTAAAGTGAAATAATCATTCGGGTTCAACAAGTGTGGATGATTGCAATCTAAAAGGGAAAGATTACTCTCGTAATTCAATCCCAAAACATGGTAATTGGAATACTCACTCTCGTGAGCTATTCACAACATATAAGCAAGAACAAGCAATAAATGGAATACCCACTCTCGTGGGCTATTCGCAATTGGAATACTCACTCTCGTGAGCTATTCACAATAAATCCCTTAATCAACATGTCCTCTCTCGAGGTACAAGAATCAAGTGCAATTGTGGGTGCTCTAATTCATAGACAAATTTAGCAATGAAACAAGTAATTAGGATCCTTAACTACAAGCATCAAGAAATTAAGCCACAATTACAACACAAGTAATAAACCCAAATAGATATTTCATTCAAGCAATTAAAGAACTAGGCACATAGGTTCATAAACACTTATCAATCCAAAAATCCCAAAGGAAAGCTTAGCCTATCATGGCTAAAATAAATTCAACAAATATACAATAAAGCTTTAAAATAGAAAAGAGAGGAAGAAATTCTCCCGAATGATGCCTCCAAGCTCTTCTCTTCTCTTCTTGTTGCTTCAAATCTTCTTCCTTGCTCTCATTTTTGGTCCAAATCCGCAGCCAAGCTTGTTATTTATTTATTTATTAACGAGGTAAACCCCACTCCTCACTATGTGAGTATGTGGGTAAAGCCCTCGCCCTGTGACCCTAGCCGGCAAAGAGCCACAAGGAGGTAAATCAGCCTAGGTTACCCATAGCTGACCGGCACAAACTCAAGGGCTTGAGGTTCGAACCCACGACCTCTCGGCTGCAGGTGTAACTCTCTTACCACTTGAGCTGCCCTTACGGGCCAGCCAAGCTTGTTAGGGTTGATAGGAAGTGATGCTTTTATAGTGGGTGGAGAATGGGGGGCAAAAATGGCAATTCAAAGAACTGCAAAATCGCAGATCTGCAACTCTCGCCGCGGCGAGCCTAATTCTCGCCGCGGCGAGAGCGTCACTGCCCAAAATTTGGGATTCTCGCCACGGCGAGAATGAAGCTCGCCGCGGCGAGAATCCGCCTGTGACGAAGCTCCAACTTGCAGCCTGATTTTTACCCTTTTCCCTTTTGAATCACACTTTAATGTCTTCATAACAATTGTAGCCATTGAAGTCTTCTTTCCAATGGTTCAAGAATCACCTCATTTGGATACTCCTAGACTGAGATATGGTCCAATTACCGAGGTGTCGCCATATTTAGCAGGAATTACAACTCTTTGATCTTTTGACCAGTTTTCCTTTTGATCTACACTTTGATGTCTTCATAAGAGTTGTAGCCCTTGAAGTCTTCTTTCCAATGGCTCAAGAATCATCTCATTTGGATATTCATAGGAAGAGATATGGTCCGATTACCAAGATGTCGCCATGGTAGCGAGAATTACAACTCTTTGGCTCCTTTGAATTGGCTTTTGCTCCCAAATAGTTCTAATGCACTTCTAAACACATCAAAAACATCTAAACCAAGCATTATACCATTTAAAATATGAAAACAAGGAAATAAGCATTGGACACAACATTTTATCACACAATTAACTATAAAACCTACATAAAAACACAAGTAAAATAGGTACAAATGAGAGTGTATCATCTACCATATCTTAGCTCGAAACTTTGTGACCTCACGTCATTTACTGAGCTCGAGACTTAAACCAACAAGTAAACTATAAAATGACACTTTATTTTTGAGTGACGACAAAAACATACAACTCGGGGATACACCATGAGTAAAATTTCAAGTTATCTTTTTTATTTCATTAGTAATTTACAATAGTTTAGTTTTGTTTGTGGGATGAAAGAGGTTTTTTTTTTTTTTTTTTTAATGATGTATTTTTTAATAGATGAAAAAGAATTTTTTAATATAATATTATATATATATATATATATATATATATATATATATATATATATATATATATATATATATTTCATACTTTCTATTTTGTTTGAAAATAACATATTCCTCTCATTTTAAAAGAAATATTAGAAAAAATCACAAAAATTGTTGAGCATAAGACAATATATATCACATATTTTGTATTAGTATAGATGAAATTTATTTTTTTGTGGATGCCAATGGGATGTATGTTATGGTCTACCAAGGAGAAGCCAATGACCTTAAATTCTTAGCTATATATTGACTTAGTCAACATGGGAGAATTCTCACTTGTTTATTTCTTTCTAATGGCTGTTTGTGTTGGATTACTTAGATATATAAAATGCAATTAGCCAAGAAACTTCTTTAGAAACTTCTTAAATCTTAATTATATATAGATAGGAAACTTTAGAGTGTTGATACGCATTAGGAATATTATGTGTGAGTCTTGATTGAGAGATTGTCGGCAATAATAAATTGAGATGATAATCATATTTTCTCAACTCGGTAATTATTTTGAGACAATTTGGTAATCTATTTTGGATGATAAAAGAAACTTGCAATTATTACCTGATGATGTGCATTGGGTAAATTCACTAATGTGCAATAACCCACAACTCATGTTAAGAAGATCATGTGCAACGGATCGACTGAAGAAATGTTAACAAAAATTAAACTCTTAACTTTTAGATATGATAGTCATGCTCTACCAACTCGATTATCCATTTCGGACAATTTGATTATTTTTAAAACGATGGACACCTACGTGCCTAGGATAAACAAACAAAAAAAAAAAAAGACAATTACATTTATTCATTTTTTGTTAAAAATAAAAAACTTTATTCCATTAAATAATGATGAAAATAAAAAGAAAAGGGTAGGTGATATAATAATTCCTTAACGTGTAGAGAAAGGAGGGAACTTGGGGAACTTTTTTCCGTGTTTGGGGGCTAGTGATGAATGATGATGGTCAATAATCATTATTTATTAGCCACTAATTCTAATTATATTATATTCTTTTTGCCTCTTTATCTTTTCATCGTTTTTACTCCCGTGGTAATGCCCCCATCAATCCATCATCATATCATTTCTTCTGCAATAGACATTATCAAGGGGAAAACAGGTTAGAGCATAGGGGAATTTTTAGATGGTTTTTGTAGATCTATATGAAATAGAGAAATTTGGAGAGAGAATGTTGAGTTTCTCGTGTAAGAGTTGATTTTTTTGTGGGACTCACTGTCTCACGAAAAACAATAACTTTCTCATCAGTTGCATATTACTCACAACTAATGTGTATGCACGCGCCTGGCCATGTTAGTTATGTTATTTTTTTTTCTTCCTTTCCTTGCTCTCTCCTAATCACCTCTAAAAACAATAACTAAAATCTTCATCTATTGAGCAGTGTTGCAAAAATCCCGCCTAGGCACCGATTAATTCCCGCCTAAGCGCTAGGCACTGGTCGACTGCCTAGCGAATTACCTTAAATGGTGGTTTAGGCGGCTGGCCGACTAGGCGACCGGCTAAGTTTCGCCTAGGCCGCTTAGGCGCTGACCTCCTATGCCTCTTAGGCCTCGACTAGGCCACCAAGTCGGTTAATTAACTATTGTTCTTTTGTTTTTAATGGGTTATTTCACTCAATACAACATCGTTTTTGGCGAAATAACCCTAAATTGTACACAATCTAGATATTGTTTAGGTTAATATTTAATATTTTAGTATTAACTATTAAAGTATTATATAATTTATAATTATGTCTTTAAAAAATTAAAAATACTTAAACAAATTTTTTAAAAAAATAAAAAAATACACTGGCGCCTAGGCGCTGATTAATCCCCACTTAGGTGTCCTAGGCGCTAGGCACTCCCCCAGCGTCCGAGGAGCGCCTAGCTATTTTTTCAACCATGCTATTGAGATTGCTCTTAGATGGTTTACACATTCTTTACTCTTTGTTTTTTTTTTTTAATTTTTTGTTTTTTTTTTTGATTTGCAGCTACTACTCAAAGACGCACTCGAAATGAAACTCACCTTGTTCTTTAGTTAGTAAAATATCACAAGGAGATAAATTAACTTAGATGACTCATAACTGACCGGCTCGAACTCAATGCATCTTCGTTCGTAAATTACTATAAAAGAAATATTTTTTTTTGTGTGTATTGGACATAATATATATATATAAATAACAGAAGTCCAACTATTAGTTTAAATTTGTACTTAAGAAAATATATCATTCATGTATTAAAGATTTAAAATCAAATTTATGTGAAAGATCATGAACACATCTTTCAATTTTTGTGATTGAGGACGCTATAATTTTCATTACCAAAAAAAAAAAAAAGAAATAGTACTCGGGTCTATTCTATTTTAGACATGACAAATTATCATAAATATAGGTCAAAAAGTTTATCTAAGGTAATTAGAGATTAAGTAATTAATATGTTGATTCATGCATGCACGAGGTTGATGTCAAGAAAATTGAGGTGTTGAGATTGATTAATTGGATGTTTGTGGTACACAGAAGTTGTTGAACAATTTCAAATTTAGTCTTTTGACTAATTGAAGTAATCAATTTTAGTTTATGATGTGTTTGAAAACACAAAAAATTATTTGTGCAATTATTTTTTTGGGTTTTTAGAAAATATTTTTAAGAGTAATTTTCACGGTTTTCAAACACGCCCTTAATTTAAATACACTATTTAAGTAAAATGTACTCCGTAATACTTTTGAGATAAAATGTATAGAGTAATACTTTTAATTTAAAATATAAAAGTATTACATTTTTCTTCTAAAATATTACACTTTTCCTTATAAATAATTAATAAACATTTTATTATTGATTAGTACGGAGTATTACATTTTCTAGTATAATAAATATTACAATTTGTTGTTTGACCCGACCGGCCTTACGGACAATGATACGTGAGATTATTATTATTATGATGATGATGATGGGTTACTAGGAACCCACAACCACTATTCTAGGTCGTGAACTAGGTAAACCTAGTTCGTTCATGTCATTTAACAATCATAAAACTTTTAAGGTTGTGTTTATTCTATTATGTGAGACTCAATCTCATGACCTCCCATATGAAAGAGTCATTACATGTTATTTGAGTCTCTTTTCTAATTTTAAGAATATGTTTATCAGCATCCGTTCTTCACCTAATGTAATGTTTTCCAGGGTCAGTACGTAAGAGACAATGTGATAGGGCGTTGCGTTGTCGAAATGTGGCCAATATTATTGACTTGCAATGGGACCGATGACTTAATGTACACACAATCCAACCATATATGAAACACATCCAATTTCTTCAAGTCAACACAACCAACATCTCATATTCCTACTATCAATCCTTTCCCTTTCCCCCACTTTGAAAATCAACCCACCAAATACCCACGTAATCGTCTCTGAATAAGATACATAAGAAACGACTCCAATCAACCCACCAAAAACCCACGTAATCGTCTCTGAATAAGATACATAGGAGACGACTCCAGTCAAGTCGGTCAAATAATTAATTTAGTAACTACAAAGTTTTAAATTTGACCTCTCTTGAGAGCTGCTATTGGCTGACTTTTAATTTCTCAGTTTGAATTGAACAGTTATGAATAAACGAGATAATATTCTTTTGACTAATGAAGAAAATGAATTTTTTCTCATGGAAGTTAGCACAAAAAGATGTTGAACAAAAGTGAGGTGTTGATATTGGAAAGAAAAATTATCTACTCCCATTTTCTATTTTCAACTTTTACAACCACACACAAAATCTTGACATAGATATTTATATTGAGATCTACACAAAAAATAATAATAATAATAATAATAATAATAATTTATCAGCGTCCGTAAAATTTGAAAATAAATTTAAAGAATAAGATTTTGGATTCCATGTAATAGAATTTTATTGAAAATATGGAGGCTTCCAGCCTATAATACATAAATCCATAGAAATAGACTTATAGACCCAAGGAGTCTTAAGGTAGATATAGTCACTACCATACAATTTTGTTGACAGAGGGGAACAGGAAATGGTGGACTTGTTCAAACACGTACTGCTTTTAAAAACACACTTATTATATATCACTCTTCAATTAGCTGGACTTAATTTTAAATTGTATGTTATATGATGGTTAATTCACGACTTCACGAGTTAATCAATATAATACAGAATTTTTGTTTTAAAAGTTATAAAATCTAGTCAAAATATGAATATTACAGAATAATTTTAGTATAGAAAATAACATTTATTATTGTTGTTGTTATAATAATAATAATAATAATAATAATAATAATAATAAATGAGAAAAAGCTATTATAGAAAGTGGCTTTTGTGGGGAGGAAGCTATTATATATTTATATATTGTGGTATGGGCTAAAAAGTTAGTACATGATTGACCAAGACTATATATATGATGAAGTCTAAAGTCAGATTGAGCAGGCCAGGCCAGGATGATGGGCCTAAATTAAAGTTACTACTACTGATTTTCGAGCTAAGGCTGACTCACTCATGCAACAAGTTATTGCGTGGATTTGGTCTAAAAATGATGTTATTTTGTGTAATTTTTTCACACAATTCATTACAACATACCAATAGTTTTTTTTTTTTTTTTAATACTACTAACTCTATTACAAATGCAGTATCTGTTCATAACTACTTTCTTAACCTATTGAAGCACAAGAGGGTTTGATGCCACTGGACCACAAGGTCCTTTGCAACATACCAATAGTTATACGTTCGATTTAATTTATCCTGCAAGGTAGATCCATGTCCATTTACCTACTGAATGTTCACAATTTGAATTGTGAACATTTAATATGTAAATTTTGTATTTTGGACTGGATCCACCTTGTAAGGTGGGCAAGATGGATCTGCCTCCACAGAATAATTTGCTGCAACATATATTTTTATAAGGGAAAATGACACTTTTGGCCCCTCAATTGTTTTACTTTTGTAAATTTAGCCCCTGTCAATTGATTTGAACAAATTTAGTCCTTTAATTGTTCATAATGTATCACATTTGAGCCCTGATGTTATATAATTAGAAATTTTATTAATAATTTCTTTTTTCATAAGGTTATATCTGTCAATTCCTTTCAATCATTCAACTTCCTTCTCCTTCTTGACGTACGCTCCTGGGTGGGTTAGCTTTTGCAGGGGAAGAAGTAGTTATATTGGCAGTTTCGCGACAAGGAGAGACTCTAGCATTGGAGTCATTGATTCTTCTTCACAAACTTCACCACCGCCATAGCCATAGACCTCACCAAGATGCACATCAAATGCCTTTGTTTCGTGTTCCTAGACTACGACAACGGCGCAGGTTGATCACGAAAAAGGAGTTGATGTTGGTGGAACGCGGCAGCGGAGATGCGGGGGACATATTCTTAAGGAATCCTTGCATAGATTCTTGGACTCTGGGTGGGTTAGCTTTTGCAGCCTGGAAGTGGCGTGAAGAAGCAAATTTACGGGAAGTTTCACAACACGAAGGGTGTACAGATGGAGGATAACAAAGTAGGGAGCGATATTTGTTGGGTCTAATGCTTTTAGTGAAAGTGAAATCTTGGGCAGCGGGGGATTTGGAATGGTATACAGGGTGGTTATGCCCAGCGACGAAACGGTGGTGGCGGAGAGAGGGGAGAGATTTGAGATGACTTTTGCGGTGGAGGTGGTGGCCATGGCTCATCTCTCTCATCGGAATCTTGTCGAGCTCCGAGGTGGTGTGTTCATGACAATCAGCTCGTCCTAGTATATGACTACATGCCTAATCGCAGGTTGATAGAGTTCTGTTTAAAAGATGAGAGAATTTGATGCCGCCGCCTCTAGACTGGGAGATGAGGAAGAAGATTGTTCACGGCCTGGCTGCATCACTGTTCTATCTCCATGAACAGTTGGAGACTCAAATCTTTCACAAAGACATTAAAACCATGCTATATCAGATGAAGACAGGATCTAACCCAAAGGCATACGTTAAGATGAGGGAGAGGGATAGAAATTTAATGGTGACAGTAATGGACAAATATAACCCTATGTAGAATATTATTAATAAAATTTCTAATTATATAACTTAAGGGATCAAATGTGCCACATTATAAACAATTAAAGGATTAAATTTGTTCAGAGCAATTGACAAGGGCTAAATTTGCAAAAGTAAAACAATTGAGGGGTCAAAAGTGTCGTTTTCCCTTTTTATAACTCATAATGTACATTATTCTTAGGCATACTGTACATTATTCTAACTCATAAAGTACATTATCTTATTCTTGAATTTTCATTATCCTAACACATAATGCACATTATTCTAACACAAAGTACGTTATTCTAATTCATAAAATTCAACGACATCGTTTTGGACTGTGATTCACACAATAATTTTTCTTGATTGACTGACCACGTGGAAGTTTGTTAGAGGTTGCCAAACTCGCCCTAAGTTTTTTTTTTTTGGTGTTTTCCAAACGCATCCTTGCCTTTAATGCTCGTATGCAACAACCCTCGACGTTAAGTTGCGGTTAGCAACAATTGGCCATGGTAAAGAACAATTGTTAGTATCCATAACTGAGCGCAAGGATGCCGATCATGTCAACTAAAAAACCCTCTTCCACCGTATTGTCTATCAAAATTCACTTTGTTTTTCCCTTCCATTCATTTGTCAAACAGTCTTCAAGCACTCCCATTTTTCATGCTTTGCACTATTGCACGCTGTACTTTATGTTTTATTGCACTTTGACTGCAAATTTTTTCTCCTATTTTAGTTTGTACTTTGTAGCCCATCCCTCCCATCTTTGCACCTCGGCCCCCTATACTTATCCCTTAGCGCACTTTAAACCTCATCCCTTCAATATTTACACCTCAATTTTATAATTGTAATTTTCAGTAGGAGTGGACATTTTAGTTTGAGTTATCTGAACCGAATCAAAATCAAATCGAAGGGTTAAATTTCGGTTTATTATTAAAAATCTATCAATTCTACATTTTATAAACCTAATAGTTTTGGTTCGATTTAGTTGAAAAGTTCTCATTCCAATTCATAAATCATAATCCTCAACTTTTTTCTCTTCCAATTTAAACTTCCAAAAACTTTGCACATGGACATATACTATTTCCTAGACCCAATTCACTTTTGAATCTCTATGTTTTGGGCTAGCCGTCATTGGCCCCAACCTATAAGCTCCATGGCTCCATCAACTATACCTAATTATTAGTCAATTTGTAATTAATAAGTATAAAGAATTTTACTTTAAACACCACTATATTTGATTTGTTGTGTTTAATAGTACTTTTAATTTAGTTTCTAAATATATAAATTTTACATACTAATTCTAAATTTAATATTATAGTGTTTAAGAAAAAGAAGAAATTAAATCTGTGGGAAGTTGGATTTTTTGTGGGGCATGCACGAAGAAAGAATAAGGAGGAGGAGGAGGAGGTTCAAGATGGTAAAAATGTCCTACCAATTTTTCATGAAGCAATTGTGAGATTTTCTCGCCTAGACTTAGGTACAATTTAGTAATATCAACATCATTAATTCATTAGACAAAAGTGTCATTTAGAATTAGTACTTAAGACCTAAAATAAATTATTACACTTTCTTTTTGAAAAATCATATTATAATTCTCACCTATAAATACAATGGAGTGGTGACTAAAGAAATCATAATTCTTCATTTTGCACTGCATCCAACTTCTTCCCGTTCACTGTGAAATCATAGCGCTAGTGACTCTCTCATTACTTTCTTCCACGGTCGAGTAAGAAATCATAATTTTAATTTGTGAAGCAATACTAATGTGTTAATCATCGTCACTCTTACAGGTGCAAGATGTACCCAGACCTAAGCTATTATGAGACCGCCGCTACCATTGAAACCCTGGTTCTTAGTGTTGCACCCATGAAAACGTAAGTATCTTTATGGAGTTTTCAAGATTTTTTTTTGTGGGGGTTAAGAATTTCAGTGGTTAATGAACTGTTTGTGTTTTGCAGCGACTATGAGGGATCTATGATGGGGATGTTGTAGCAGAGAATGGGAGCAAGTGCGGGGAAAATTGCATGTGCAACCCTTGCAATTGAAAGTGATGCAAAATCCAGTAGCAAGAAAGCAGAGACAGATTTATGTTTAATTTGTGTTGAAAAATAATCTTAAAATGATTTCTAAGACTTTGTTGACTGTTGTGTACGTAGTTTGTAGGTGAAAAATTAAGGATTAATTATGTGGTTTGGTTAGTCTCTGTAATCTACTTTGTAATAAGACAAGTGAATTATAGTATGTATGTGTGGTGTCATCTCTGCTTTGTAACAACTTAATGGCGGAAATTCCTTTGTTATCTTATTATGTAAAGTTCTCTCCTATTTATGAAATGGTTCTCATTAAAAGAAATTGAATATTCATTTCAATCTAAACAGCTTTTATGCTCTTCAAATGGAACGTTTTCCGATCACCCGGTCACATTTTACGGGGAAAGTAGTACTAGTCACTAGAGATCCGCATACTGAGAATTTCATCCCTCAAACCTATTGGGCGTGCTCCCCAGACTGAAGAAGTAGTCAAGTCACACCCCATTATCTTCTTAGTCTTCTCAAGACACTTAGCACAACCTCCCTGACCGACGAACCCACGCTTTGCATGTGTAAGGCATGTCGAAATCCCAACATGTGTCCCTTAACCCACTTATATAAGACACATATATTGGTCTTTATTTTTTCAGGTCTCGAGAACCGTTAGACTGGGAGGATATTTCACTGACCATACATTATAAAATTAATCATATCAACCATATCCTTTTGAAAAAAAACAGTGATATTTGTAATACAATAACTGAATCTGTAATTATTTTATAACTTGAGGATAGAAAAGTTTAATTTCTTTTATTTGTCATTGCAAATATCCTAATAAAATATAGAGTTAATTCCACCGAAGGTCCCTTGTCTTTGGTGACGATTCCAAATTTAGTCCCAGACTATTATTTTTGTCATTTAACATCCCAGACTTTCATTTTTTGGACACTTTTGGTTCTTTCCATGAGTTTTTTGATAAGATCTTATTTTTAGCAAGGATATTATTGTCTCTTCATATATATATTTTTTATTTTGTCAATTTTCTACCGGTTCACTTTCTTTAAAAAAAAATAAAAATTAGTTAGCGGGTTCTCTTCTTGAAACGTTAATCCAAGCCTCCCCAAAATTTCCAAATGGACAAATCAAGCCTTCGCGGTCGACTTCCTCGTTTGTCTTTCTCCTTCACCATCCTCGTTTGTATTCCTCCTTCACCAGCCTTCGTCGCCGGTTTCACCTTCCCTCACCATTTTCACTTTGGATTATGAAAATATGTTCTGTGATCTCACTATATTATTGTGTTTTTCATACGATCATCGCCTAATTTGTGGTGATGATCTTGGAAATGAGGTGAATGATGATGTCTTATCAAAAGCATTTTCAAGATTTCCTTCATTTAACATGGCCAGGGTAAGTCTGGTAGAACACCATTCATATTTTCTCACTACAGTAGCTTTGTATGTAGATGTTTTTGGTTGGTACATACATTTCAGACGATGTTTGTTTCAAATGCTTGGAGCGATCAAATGTCTCATGTGCGTTAAGGTAGAACTCTCTTTGATTTTTGTTTTGGCAGTGCTGCTCGTGAAAACGACGGCGAAGAAAGGTGAAGTCGGTGGTGAAAGGAAGGCGAAGAAAGGTGAAGCCAGTGGTGAAAGGAAGGTGAAACCAATGGCGAAGGCGGGTGAAGGAGGAATACGTACAAACGAGGATGGTGAAATCATGAAGAGAACTAGCTAACTATTTTTTTTTTTTTAAAGAGTCATGAACCGATAGAAAACTGGCAAAATAAAAAAAAATATATGAAGAGACAATAATACCCTTGCTAAAAATAGAATTTTATCAAAAAAAATCACCAGAAGGACTAAAAGTGTCCAAAAAATGAAAGTCTGGGATGTTAAATGACAAAAATAATAGTCTGGGACTAAATTTGGAATCGCTACCAAAGACAAGGGACATCCGGTGGAATTAACTCTAAAATATATAAATATTAGAATTATTATTATTATTAGTTTTAAATAAGTCAAAGATCTTCCCAGCTCAACATAAGATCAACCTTCTTTGTCAGTTGTGTCTAAAATAATTGAATCAGGCAGAGTGCTAGATGAGATCAGATAAAACGTGCATCACGAATTCGGTTATAAATAAAATATTAAAATAATTTTAAAACTACAATTGGACAAAGATTATAATAACGATTGGAAGTGATAAATTATTATAAATAAAATAAAATAAAACCAAACTAAACCACACAATAGTCCTCGTAACGAAAACTGAAAAGCAACATATTGCAATAGTTATTGTGTGGATGGTGGTCCACGTAGTTGTGTAGATTACGATTTAAAATAAAAATAAAATCTTATTTTACATGCGTGTTATAATAATAAATATTTTAGAGTAGGATGAAATATTTTATAAGTTGAAATAATTTACTTTATGTGCGAGAATAAAGAAATTTTTAAGGTAAAATAATGTACTTTATGAATTAGAATAATGTATAATGTATTTATAGATTATAATAATGTATTATATGAGTTAAAATAAAACATTTTATATGTTTTTGAATCGAGCTCCATATAATTATGATCCACGCAATAATGATTACGGAGTAAATAAGTTTTTTTTTTTTTTTGGAAAAGATAAGTACGGTTGTTTGAGCATTCCGTTTTTTTTTTTGAGCATTCCGTTTTTAAACTGCAAATCTGCAATAGAAGAGACGAAAAAAAAAAAACGGGAAGGTTGGTCAGTTCCGGCGAAAATGGAGGAGCGCCTCCGCAGCAGCAGCGGCAAATGGATAGCGGCGGTGGCGAGCATATGGATTCAGTGCAGCTGCGGCGCATCCTACGCCTTCGGTATCTACTCGCCTGTCCTCAAATCCTCCCAGGAATACGATCAATCCACCCTTGACACCGTATCCGTCTTCAAGGACATCGGCGCCAACGCCGGCATTCTCTCCGGCCTCCTCTACTCCGCCGTCTGCAATTCCACCTCCCCCCGCAGAGGTCCCTGGTTGGTCCACCTCGCCGGAGCCATCCAGTGCTTCCTTGGCTATTTCTTCATATGGCTCGCCGTCGTCGGCACCATCCCCCGCCCGCCCGTGCCGGTTATGTCCCTCTTCATGTTCATCGCCGCTCATGCGCAGACATTTTTCAATACGGCAAATGTTGTTACGGTTGTTCAGAATTTCCCGGAGTATAGCGGCACCGTCGTAGGAATCATGAAGGTATAAAACAATTCCCAATTTTCACAATAATTGAAGCAAGCCTAAGCTAATTTGTTTTTTATTGGGTGAAGATTAGAAACTATACTTTGGATTGTATATTTATGTTATATTTTATATATGCTCAATAACAATTTATTTATTTATTTATTTTTTGATTTTTCTCGGTGAATTTAATTCGATTTAACTATTATTGCTAGTCATGATTCATGAGTATTGTTTGGTTGTTTTCTGTGGTTTAAATTAAATGACCATATTTTTCCTGGTTGAAAATCTTCCAAAGTGGTTGTCCTGTTTTGAGCTAAAAATCCATTTATAAAATTGAATCTTAGTTGGTCCTATTTTCTAATAAACTAAAGTATGATAGGATTAAGCATCTTCTTAAAATAAGTTTGCCCACTTTAGGCTGTTTATGGGGAAAAAAAGTATACTTTAAGAGACGTAACTGAGTGGAAGAGGTGGAACATCAAGCTGAGTCATTAGCTTAATCAGATATTCATTCAGATTATGGTTGCCATAAAGCCGGGTCATTTATGCAGCCAGTAGGAAGAATCCAATGTTTAGGTTAATTGAATACAAGAGAAGCAAACTTTTGAATGATTGTTTGCTTCTGATAAGAAATGCTTGTTTTTAAAAGTGACATTTCATTATGGCTTAGGTAAGAACAGTACTTTGTATAGTTGCTGCTTTCCTGTCCAGGTGCATAGAGTTTTGGCTTTCTATACTTAAATTCCTGCTCTTACCATGCTCATTGGCTTCAAAATGGAGAGACATGAAAATGTAGCCGATTTGATTATTGTACTTCTTGTTGCCAATTACTGTAGTAATTTTCCATTCATTATTTATAACTACTTGAAGAAAAATGAGAAATGATAAGTGAACTATAATATCTTCTATGCTCTTTTCTTGGCCAGGGCTTTCTTGGCTTGAGTGGAGCAATACTAATACAAGTGTCTCAGACATTATTCAACAACAACCCAAGCGCATTTATTTTGATGCTTTCATTATTGCCAACTCTAACGACCCTTGTGCTCATGTGCTTGGTGAGAGTCCATCAGACACCTCCTGGCAATGATGAGAAACATTTGAATAAGTTCTTGATTATTTCATTGGTTGTTGCAACATATCTTCTGTCTTTAAGGCTCTTGGAGGACATCTTCATCTTCCCGCAATGGGTACTAATTCTTACATTTGTAGTGCTCCTTGTTCTACTCTTTTCACCTTTTGGCATTGCCGTCAAAGCCCAAAAAGAAAGCTCATGGAGTACAACTAATGCAACAACGCCATTGTTAAATGACCCTGAGAAATTGGCAGCAGGAGATTTCATGGATGTTAAAGAAGTGCCCACCGATACAATAAAACGCAAGGGCAGCTCTATGCCACAGGCTGTAGAGGAAATTAATCCATTGCAAGCCATGTGCACTATCAACTTCTGGCTGTTGTTTGTTGCTATGATATGTGGAATGGGCTCAGGACTTGCCACAATAAATAACATCAGCCAGATAGGAGAATCACTTGGCTACACAACACTGCAGAGAAGTACATTGGTTTCACTATGGAGTATTTGGAATTTTCTTGGTCGTCTTGGAGCAGGATATCTCTCGGACATTTTTCTGCTCAGAAGAGGTTGCCCAAGGCCAGTTTTTATCGCTCTCACACTAGCAGCCATGACTGCTGGCCATATCACCATTGCCGCTGGTTTCCCTGGAAATTTATACGTGGGTTCCCTAGTAGTTGGCATTTGCTATGGTTCACAATGGTCATTGATGCCTACCATAACCAAAGAGATATTCGGAGTTCTGCATATGGGTACTATATTCAATACAATCTCCATAGCCAGTCCTGTTGGGTCATATATACTGTCTGTTAGAGTAATTGGCTATATATATGATAAAGAGGCATCAGGAACTGTGAATTCTTGCTATGGGACCAAATGCTTCATGTTATCCTATTTTATATTGGCATCAGTAAGCCTGTTTGGTTGTCTAGTTGCTTTGGCATTGTTAATCAGGACAAGAAGGTTTTACTCCCAAGCATTGCTGAGATGAGCATTACAGAATGCTCCACAACACTTGAAAGAGGTTATAAGACATTTGTACTATGTATCGAGTATCAGTTTATTTATGTGTGTTATGCTTGGGCTTGTGGTACAATAATTGCTACATCACAAGTTCATGGGCTGTTGCCTGTTGATAATGTTTGTCACAAACAAATGAATTTCAGAAGAAATATATATCCGATTTTACTTTTTCACTGGAAAACCCTCCACCCAGGTGTGGTTGAAAACTTGAGGAGGATGTGGATACATTGCATTTTAATTGGAAAAGAAAGTAATAAACAAGCTTAATATTTTTGCCAATCAGCTTTAAAGAAAATTGTACTCTACTGAATATCAAGTCAGGCAATCAAATAACCTTTCCAGAAAATAGTTATGGGCTCAAAGGCATTTGATATTCTGCTTGGAGAATTTTATTCCGGTTCTCAAGGCAAACAGACATGGTGAGATCTATTTTACACAGCATTCAACTCAATTGTTTCATCTGCATTTCTAGTTTCTTGTTTTTCTTCCAACTTGTCTTCCGTTATTGGCTCATTGTCTTCTAATTCTTCTTTGCCTTTGTCTGATCTCTGTTTTTCTTTGGCTCGTTCAAGAGTTTGAACCAGATTCCGGAGGCATCTCTCTGCAACTTCCTTGCGCGATTTGGGCATGAGGTTCTCCGCAACGTCTGCAGGTGTGATCCTTGTCTCTTTCATTAACAACCTGATTGATTCAAACAAGGGATGTGATTCCAATCCCAGGTAGTTCCTTGCGAGCACTTTAAATCCCTCAAAACTACAATAAGATAGCTCGATATGTTTGTCCATTCTTCCCCTTCTTGTTAGAGCTGGATCCAGCTTATGAACATAGTTAGTAGTGAACACAATTATTCTCTCTCCACTGCAGGCAGACCATAGACCATCTATGAAATTCAGTAGTCCTGAAAGAGTGACTCTGCTTGAACCGTCTTCAGTGTCTTTGGAGAGCGCTTCTTTCTTGCTCTTTTCAGTGCCTCCTTCTGTTTTCTTCTCTAAAATTTTCTTTCTTTTACCAGTAAGATCAAGCGAGCAGTCAATGTCCTCAATCACGATTATTGATTTACTAGTTGTCTCTGCCAATAGCCTCCTCAGATCTGTGTTGTCCCGCACAGAAGTTAGCTCGAGATCATAGATATCATAATTCAGTAAGTTTGCCATTGAAGCAATCATAGTCGATTTCCCAGTTCCTGGGGGGCCATACAGTAGATAGCCCCGCTTCCATGCTTTGCCAATTCTTTCATAAAACTCCCTGCCCTCCCTGAAAGTAATCAAATCTTCCACAATCTCCTGCTTTCTCTCTCGATCCATTGCCAGCTTCTCGAAGCTAGCTGGATGATCAAACACGATATGGCTCCACGTAGTCTTGCTGTGGCTATTTGTGTAAAGCTTTTGCTTCTTGTATCGTGTTTGAATCTCTTTCCCCGTCCTTACTACATGGTCCAAGTAAGGCCCTGTGATCATCTCCCGATGTTTCTTATGGAAAATTAGCTTGTAATATCTCTTATCTACCTCGGGATAGTGTTCCCTTTGACGCGCCTCAAGTTTCCCAGAAATCCACTGCACTTTCGCCCCGTGGAACTCATCATTAACCTTCTCGTTCTCATCCATGCTCAACACCAGCTTGTCTGCACCAGTAATCATCTCAGCTTTCAGTCTCTTGGCTTCTTTCACTGAATTGACACTGAGATAAGCCTCCACTGCTGCATATGCATCATGAGGCTTCAGATTCCTGTTCATGTACTCGCTGATCGAGATTTGAACGTATGGATTGAAAACGACCCTGAGCTTGCGCGTCCATCTTTCCAGGACGCGAAGCAGCTCTGGCGGGAGGTGTCTCCTAATCATATCCCACACGAAGAGGAAGCTGGCGATCGCGGTGCCAGCGCTTCCCCAGCTCTGCAGCATCGCCATCGCCGCTATCATGTTTACTATCTCTCTGACTCTACCCTCATAGATAAATGAATGAATGAATTGAAGCCCACTTTATTTTGTGATGTGGATGGAGGAATTCATATTTAGTTTTGCTTCTGGTTTTGATGCTGACAGGTTTCCAACAACAGTGCAGAGCTACTTTTTGGTCAGCATTGTGGACTTTAATGGGTAATTTGCACTTTCTTCTTTGTTGTATGGAAAAAGAATGAGGAAATGACGGTGCAAATGCCATAGTGACTTGCATTTACATCCACATAAATTCTTTATATTTACGTAATGAGACTGATGTCATAGGGGTGGACGGAAATGCGGACAAATGGGGCAGCCGCCCCCCTCCACCCCCTCCTCTTACTATATATAGGGGAAGGGGGTGGGGGTAGTCACCACCCCTTCCCATTACTCTATATATATATATATAGGGGAGGTGGGCGAGGTAGTTGCCCCCTCCACCCTCACCTCTTAAACTTAGTGGGGAAGGAGTGGGGTAGTTGCCCCTCCTCCACCACCACCCTTTACTTTAGGTTTATCGAGGCAAACCCCACTCCTCTTCCGAGTATGTGAGTAAACTCTCGCCCTGTGATCCTAGCCGGCAAAGGACCACAAGGAGGTTAACCAGCCTAGGTTGCCCATAGCTGACCGGCTCGGACCACAAGGAGGTTAACCAGCCTAGGTTGCCCATAGCGACGGTTTCGAACTCAGGACCTCACGGCCGCGAGCGTCTTGGTCTTGCCACTCAGGCTGCCCTTACGGGCACCACCCTTTACTTTATATATAGGGGATGGGGCATTGGAGGCAATGGCCCCCCTCCACCCCCCCTCTTACTCTACCCATATATATATATATATATATATATATATATATATATATATTGGATCTAGATCTGCACCACTAAATATGCACAAATGCATTATCATGTGTTTAGAAATACACTAGATGAAATGTGCAAATGCACCATAAAAATGCACTACACCCTGGTACATTTATGGACACATGGTGGTGTAGATCTGCACAGGAAGCTTTGTCTGCATAGGAACCAATCTCAACTTTATATATATGTTCAGGGTCTCATGAAAACACACCACGGGGGAAAACTAAGAACTAATCTATGTTTTACCTCTGTACAAATTGAATAGGTTTACATTTGTAAAAATTGATTAGATCATATTTTTAAAAAAATACATTGACATATTCGTAATTATTGTCAGTTTCACTTTGTAAACTTGAACACTTAAATATGCAATATTGCAATATATAACAACTAAATTTTTAAAAATCATTGAAAAAACTAAATTCTAAATCTAAATTGTAAATATTATATCCTAGGGGATTTGGATTGCTGATTAGGCGTATAAATTTAGGGTGTTAATTTTTAATTATAGTCGTTGATAATTTATTTTCTATAGCTATGGTTTGTCCATAATCTATATTTTCAATCATGAGATTGCTTAGGCGGTGGATGGCATTTTACCCAGAATGTCTACCTTTACTACAATGGTATCATGTATTTTTAATTCAGATCAAACCATTTTATTCAATTTTTTTTGGTCATTTGTTCATGAACATGGGGTTAGGTCATTAGGTCATTCATTATTCTCTCTCTTGGTTTATATTTTTATTTTATTTATTTGATCTTTCTTTCTGTCCTTTGTTTATGAGTTCTGCAGCACGAAGTCCTTGCAGCAGCCTTTATTAATTATGAGTTGTCATCTGCAGGTGTGATCCTACTCTTCATTCACAACCTATAAACCACGTTTCGAACTATAAGTTGAGGAAGCTGAGGCATAAAGTTGTCTGTGATGCCCCAATTTCATGTTGTCTTTATTTCTTTTTTTTTTTTTTTTTTTTTGAGAAAGTCTTTATTTCTAAGTTTGTTCCATTGGTTAGGATTACGTGGATTGGGTCCAACTTTGATGCTAAGAAGTATCTACAATCTATATATCCGGAAAATGGCAAATCTCAATGGTCGGTTTTGTGGGACTGTTAATAATGTGCTTTTTATGATGTTAGAAAAATTGAATAATTAAGTTGCGAAAAGAGTGTTAAAGTAGGTTTTTTAGCGGATAAAATAACGTAATTAGGTTTTGTAAGTAAAAAAAAAAGTATTAATTAATCATTTTAAAACGAAGGTATAATTAAATTTTATTTTAATCTATTTAGCCAGTCATTCGTGTGTGTGTGTAGACAACCACTGGGTGTCTTAGAAGACAACTGATGATTGCCTTCTTCCCCATCGGATATCTATGGTTGTCTTAAAATAATAATAATAATAATTATTGTTGTTGTTGTTTCAAATGGGTGAAATTCGAACTAGATTAAAATTAACGAAGGTGACCATGGTTGGTACTTGGTGGCCATCCATGGCCACCTTCATGGTTCAATCGGACCTACAGAAAATGGCCATGGCCGGTTGCCTTCGTTGCAATGGTCCAGATCTGGACCTGTTTTGGCAACCATAATTGTCAAGACAACTAGGATTGCTTTTTTTTTTTTTTTTTTTAAAGAAATTATATCTTCAATTAGCGAATTAAAATAAATATTGATATATATATATATATATATATATATATATATATATATATATATATATATAACAAATCATATTTAAATTTTATATTTTAAAATATTTATTTAAAGTTTTCCAACTCATTGTTCTAAATCGCAACCACATAGGAAAGTCATATACAATGTCTCGGGACTAGCTCAAGTGGTAGATCACCTGACCTAAAGTCATAAATCTAATGGTAAGGTGGGGATTTGACAAGCTAGCCCAATTTGACAAAAGTGTAGATATGAATCTTTTGTGCACGGAGTCAATGACAGGAACATATTAGGAGAATATTTGGGCGCCAAATCAGCGATAACATGGGTTAAAAGAATTAATTTCACTTTTTTTTTTTGTAAGTTTAAGGGGGTTAACTAGAGTTGTTTTCACTTAAAGGATTTAATTACAAATTGCACTATTATGTTAGATTTAGAGGGCTAATTTGATGTATTTTCCTAAAATTATTGTTATTGTTATTGAGTGAGGTGAGGCTTATAGCCAGTTGACGCCTTCACGGCACCCTCAACTTGCCAATCTTATGTAATAGATTTTTAGTGGATATTAATTAATTCTATTGTTTTGTTCATTTTTAGTGGATATTGACGTTGTTATTTATGCACGTACAAAGTTGGGTGAAAGCCAAGAAGAAATGTCCTTAGTATTATTGACAAAAGAGGATGGAGAATGACAAGGAAGTTGGATCGGACAGCTACCACATGTTCTTCAATGGTGGGAAGATGACTGAAGCTTTTGGTTTTATATACGTACTTCTGTGCTTCTTCTTTCAATGTCTTTTCCTGCTGGTCAAACCCAACAAACTTTCTTCAAGAATCCTATGCACACTTTTCTGTCTTTTTACTCTTTTTTAGTGGAAAATATTACTTGAACTCCCAAGTTTTACGGACTCTATATTTTTATTTTCTCACACAAAAGTTTGATGTTGATATTTTTCTTGAGACCAATAAAGATAACCTATAGTATTTTATCACGTTATGAAGTAAAAGTAAAAGTGAGGGAGTATAAAATAAGAGTTCATGTAATAGAACTCTTTTTTAGTGTATACCCACCTCATATCCACTATATTGGATACTCTTTTAGGCTGTTTAGTTGCGAGGAGAGAATTAGAGAGAAAAAGAAAAAATGTGAGAGTAAAGTAAGAATTCAAATTATATTGTCTGGTAGACATGAATAGAATTACAAGAAATTTCAATTATGGTGTTGAGTACTTGAGTATATACAAGAATTGAAAGAGAATAAGTAGTATAATTTATAAAGACCAAAATGCCTATGTAATTGCAATCTTAGGGAAAGATGTAATATTATTAGGGAGGGCAATTTGGTCTTCATACTCCAAACATTTTTCTCATGTATTATAGAATTGCAATTCCTAGGATGAGGTTAGATTTGCAATTACTCAAATTTGAGGAATTGTCATTCCTCCCAACCAAACTCAGAAATTTTCACTACTTGAAATTAAGTGGGAAATGTTGAAATTAAGTGGGAAATGAATTGCAATTCCCCCCTACCAAACACTCCACAAAACCTCAATTATTATTTTTGTCACCATTTGGCGCATAAATATGCTTTTAATTAGTTGCCACATTTGGTTTTATCTGCCATATATCTAGGGTAATCACTTGTTTGAAAATATAAATTTTCTCTCATCCAAAGTGGTTATAAGGACACATTTTAATACAGTATTGTGTATTTAGAATGATTCATCTTACATTTTTCGATGAGAAGTTGCCACGAATTTGGTCAACACGACTAAATACGGTAATAAAAGTATATTTATGCCTTAAATTTAATAAAATTAATAGTTAAACATTAAAATAAAAAATTAATAATAATCAAAGACTAAAAATGACAATAACTCTGTCACCTCCTTACATGTAAAACAAAATAGTGCAAAGATATGAGGTTGGCCCCTGCCTCCCTGAGGTGCCAAAACTATTTGAAAATAAATATATAAAAACAAATGTGTCATTATTAATAAGTTAAATCTAATTAAAATATCATTTTCATTGGTGTTGTTATTCATTTTTTAAAAGATTTTTTTTTATATGGAGGAGAGATGTGAGAGAAGAGAGAACAAAAATTATTATTGCAAAAGTTTTTATTTATTTATTTTTTTTTTTATGGAACTCCCGGTAACTCGGGAAGTTAAAAAACAAAGCTTTCTCACTGTGAGCGTTGGGTGCACTTGATGCCGACTGGGCACATAAAAAGCACATAAACTTTTTTTTTAAAAAAAACTTTTCATTTTTTCTTCTCTATTCTCTCCCTTTCTTAATTATTTGGCTCTAAAAACACATCTAAGAAAAAACCAAACTCTTGAAGTTGTTCTAACAAATTATATGTTGATAAAACAATGCATGTATTTTATAGAATTCATGATTTCACATAGTTAAAATCATGAAAACTAAAATACAAATGAATCTTGAAAAAGAAATATTATTTTTGCAAACACAATGTAGTTGGATTGAGGAAAATTTGAAGTCTTTGTCCACGGAGGTCTCCCATTGTCTTTGGCTGCACAGTGCACATGCACTCAGTCAAATTCATAGCTCCAAAAATTCAAAATCTACCAAACGGCTTAATAATGTACGGTGTATTTGTTTTTGTCTCAATTTAAAATTAATTTATATTCTTGATATTCTAACAAAAGAATTTTCAAATTTGAAAAATTTCTACTAAGGGTGTGTTTGGAAGCCCGGAAAATGATTTTCGAAAATCATTTTTTGGGTTTCGTGTGTTTGGCAACAACAGGAAAACTGGTCAACGGAAAACATTTTCCGTTGACCACGGAAAATCAATGCAAAATTCCGGAAAACAACTTCCGGACAAAAAATCCGGAAGTCGTTTTTCGGAAATGGGAACAAGGCTCCACAGCGAGGAGGGACGGAACAAGCGGTCCCTCCTCAGTCGGCGAACTGGTTTCCGCCGGAAACCGGGCAGCCGCCGTCCCTTTTTTTTTTTTTTTTTTTTTAAATAAATATTTTTAATTAATTAATTAATTTAAAATAAATATTATTAGTTTATATATTTTTATATTTTAAATAAAATAATAAAAATATATAATTATATATTTCTACTCATTTTCCATTCATTTTCCGAAAAATGAACCAAACACACGGAAAATGAACTCATTTTCTGAAAAATAACTCATTTTCCAGAAAACATTTTCATGCTTTCCAACACACCCTAAGTTTGTAAGTTTAATTTCTGTGCGTAAACTGTGAGCAAAATGATAAAAATGCATGATATTTGGACTTGAAATATTTTTATATGCTCTATCTATGGAGTGTGAAAAAAATAGAATGTCCCTTTTATGATATCTGCTGTGCAACTGTCAGGTCGACTGAGTTCAACCCATGTTTGATTCGAAACTTGACATTATGACCTATCATAAAAGAATATAGTTAAATGGTTAACATTCACTTACTTATCTCAAATTGATTTTAAATAGGATAGTACTATGTAGGGCCGGTCCTGACCATGTCATGGAAAGATTATGAGAGTTATGAAGGCATTAAGGGTTTAGTAAATCATCCAAATCATTTATACCAAATTAGGTATTAACTATATATATATAATGCCCAACACAGCAGTATAACTGAAGCAATATGGAAGAGATTACCTCTCACTACAGGCGCAACTTCGGTGCATTATTGGATCCCACACTCAACATTCATTCAATGCACCAAACCAAATCCTCCGCCGGCGCCGGCGCCAAGCACCGCCGCGCACCACCCCCAGATCCCACCATCATCCGTACCGTCTCCGAACACAATAAATCCCTCTCTGCAACTCATTTGCTGCACCCACCTTCAACTGTTATCCACTCAGTAGCTTTGGGCAAATCAAAGAGCCAGCGCAAAGCAACGCAGCAGAAGAGCAGTGATGAAAGCAAGAAGAAGGAAAAGTGTGAGATTGAGTTGATGACTCATCTCTTCTCTCATCACAACCCTAACCCTAATAATAATGCGAAGGTTGTGTCAGTGGACATGCCTCCATTTATGCAGATTCATGCTCTCAATTTTGCCACAAAGGCATATCATACCTTGCAAAACATCACTCCTAAGGCCCTTGCTCTCACCCTCAAAAAGGTACGTAATCCAATCCTACCTTAAACATATGTTTTTTTTTTCCTGGTACTAGTGACTATGTTACAATGTAATATCTGTTCATACATACTCTTTCAATCTATTAGAGCACAAAAAGTCAATACTCTCACTGAGGTTTGAACATCTGACCTCTCATATAAGAGAGCCATAAACATGTTAAATTGTTCTATTTTCCTTATTTTTCTTTAATATTGGTTTACAATTTTTAAATTTAATCATTTATGTTTTAATACAATATTAATGTCATTTCTATATATTTGTTAATATTAGTTTAATCGGGGGCAACCCCAACTATGTGGTTAGACGGTTGACGTGGTAATCACAAGCTTTTAAGTTCGATCTTTAGTGGGACGACGACCCACCTATTAACCTTCATAGTTTGAGTTGGTCAACTATAAAAAAAAAATCTAAGTGAGTTTACTTCCTTGTGGTCCTTTACCGATAAAGGTGACAAGACGTGATTTTTCTAGTGCACACCTTGGATAGTGGTTGGTAAATTTCTGTTGAAAAAAAATATTAGTTTAATTAATATAAAAATTTAAATCAACCATTGTTAATTGAATTGGTCATGTTAAATGAGGCCTAGGGAGATTGGATTAAATTTTAAATTCTTTTGGTCTGCAATAATACTTACGGAGTATTTTATTATAAATTGAGAGAAATGTTGATTGCATACGTAATAAGTTTTATATATATGAAAAAGATTTCACTGTCTCATATTTTGAAACTTGAAAGTATCATATCTAATAAGAAAATAGTCAAATACTCTTGACCTTTTCATTTTAGGAATGAGACATCAAAGAATTTTAAGATATATGTCTTTATCATTCACTTTGAATGCTACTGGGTATAAAGAGCTACCATGACAAATTATACGGTAGATAATTGATAAATGTTAATTTTTAGGTAATCATGAATCTTCCATATAAAATTAAAAAAATAACATTTTGTATACTATCATGAATATTTAGTATTAAAAAAAAGAAGATAAATGTTCATTTTTAGGTAATCATGTGTATTAGCGGTCTATCTTGTAACATGTATAATGATCCACCGTATAATGATTGAGTTACTATATCGACTAGCATGATAAATTATATATATATATATAGAAAAATTTTAATGTGCTAATTGACATCACTGTATCTAATACAATCATGTAGTATATGCCTAATTGTATTAAGTATTGTTAGTACTTAAAGCTAACAGTACTGAATACGACCAAGCATACATTCCAATACTAGTGTTGATTTACACCTTAAAAAACACATGCACCACCCTGGCAAATTATTGTTTGGACCATAGTCCACATAGCTGTGTGGAACATAAATATAAGGTACATTTTTATTATACTAAAAGTACATTATTTTTGTACTGAATGCACATTATTTCATAGTATATATAAAATAATGTATTTTCAGTACTTAAATAATGTACTATAAAATAATATACTTTATGTAAAAAAAAATAATATATTTTTAGTATATTAAAAATGTATTTTTTTATTTATGGTTCATATAATAATTGTGTGGACCTGGTCCATGTAATAATGATTGCACCACCCTTAACTTTTAAATTTGGGTTTTGGGCTGTGAATTTGGATTCCAGATTTTGAGATTTGTGTTGAGATTGATGGATAATGTTTGGGAATTATTGCAGGAATTTGATGGGGTATATGGAGCAGCCTGGCACTGTATAGTAGGGAGCAGTTTTGGGTCATTTGTGACACATTCTGTAGGTGGCTTCATATATTTCTCAATGGATCATAAGCTATATGTACTCTTGTTCAAGACCTCTATAAAGAGACCAACTTGAAACTCATATTATGTTAAATAATCAAACACCAGCTGAAAGTGAATCCTATGATATAAATGTTTTGTAGGGATAAATTTCACTTGAAACTAGTAATACTATCGATGAAATTTGTTGGGCAGAAAGTATTTTAAAGTATTTTTAATTTTTGACAATTGATTTTACCAAGAAAAGCATTTATGTTGTACATAGTACATTGCCCTACCTCTTTCCCTTTAGATCTATTGCAAATTTAATGCTATTTAGGAAATTTGACCATGTTAGACCAAACATGATTCTAGGAGTTACTCTTTAGACACAATTATATAATAAGGGATTTTTCACTAATAAGATGTCTGGATTATATATATTTTTGGAATGTTTGGAGAAATTTGTTGTCACTGAGAGTGTGACTGTGTGAGTAATGATGTAGTTAATTGTCAAATATATAAATTTAATTTAAATTTTTAAAAGGGAGCTCTCTTACATCCAATACGCTTCAGTTGATTTTTTTATTTTTAATTACATTTTGGTCTTCTGAGAATCTGAGTATTATAAATCTCTCACATTTAGTTCTGAATTATCAAGCTTTCCACAATTGATGCACAACTGTCACCCCCTCCACCCCCCCACTTTTTTTTTTGTTCCCTTTTGCATTTAGCCATTTTGATAAACTTTCAAGTCAACCTTAACGCAAGGCTGTTCCTATAGTTATATAGGTCCGGGACAAGTGAAAAAAAGGTCCCATGCTGCATTTAGAAGTTAACATAAATTTTTATAAGTAAATTTAAAATATCATGTAATTTCACCTTCTCCCTCAATTTGGCATATCAAGTATTCCCATTATAACACCCACTTTTTTCACGACCGAAAATACGAGTATAATTTAATTTTTTATACAATAGCGAAAGCATCAACACTAACAACAAAAATGAAAAAGGGGTGTTACGCCACGTTTAAGTATATCTCTTATACTCAAACGCACATGCTAAACGTACTACCAAAAATTCTTACTAATACAACAATGAATTCTAATGGATTTAATTACAACCTTTACATAATTTAAGAAGTTTCACTTTAATGCCAATGCCATGCTAAATATCTCCTGCAAAAACACTAAAGAGTGGAAACAAAGTCAGCACGACGACTGGTAAGACTTACTCCACCCTGTAAAATATTTTTGCACATAACACATTAGAGCTTATAATTCAATAATAACCCCATAGGATATTCTTATTCTCATTCACATAATCATTTTAAATCCATTAAAATATTTTCATTCTCAATTTAACCAAAATAACAATCTATCATGTTTTACGATTTTGCATAACATTCCAAAATAATCCCATAATCATTTATTTCCATATAAATTGCCATAACTTCCACCTTTCACCACTTTCATCAATAATATGATTACAAATTCCATAAGTCATAATTATATTATGATATTTCCATACGTATCCAACATTTACTACAAAAATAAATAGAAGCGTATTTCCTTCAACCACAATAGAGTTTATAACACATACATTTACAACTCACACCATATAACATGTTATAATACTTACAATATTCCATAATTTTCCACCAAGTCAATTGAGACATACAATATAGAGGCATTACTTATCCAATTCAAAATCGTTCATTCATCAAAATTTTCATATAACCTTTACTCAAAAATTATTTCTTAAAGATTTTCATAATAGCATAATTTCTCAAATTTCTTAAAAACTTTATTTTGTGCCATACTTGCACCCACAAAAACACATATGGAAGAACACAATTATCAAGCAAATGAGGCATGATCCTTTATTCATAGGCCCTAGTGAATAGTAACACAACTAAACACTACACAAATTTCTCATTTAAATGGGACAGAGTCCTGTATAATTAAGCCCTAGTGAACGGTGCTTCCCACACATCTGAACACTCCACACTTTCCCATTTTCATGGAAACTGGACTCTAACCTTAAGTGTGCACACCCCCAAATTGAGGATTCCAAGCCTCCTTGGGTAGTTACCAGCCCAAGTAGTCAGGATATATTTCTACTGACTACCCTGTTCATTCTAACCAACAGGACAACCATATGTTGACCTAGTACCCGTGGATTGTTTCTACCGAGTACTCCTAGCCTTTATCATGCAACATAAATCATATCTTCCATAAGTTTTAAAAATCATTCAATCACTTTATTAAAAATCCCAAACTTGGGTTCTAATATTTAGTATGCCTCAAAAACATTTTCATAAGATTTTCAAAACTTTATATGCTATAATATATATATAGCCCTTGAGCTCCAAAAATAATTTCTTTCATAAGTTCACCATTATTTCATAATGTCACAAAATTTACAACTTCTTCAAAATTCATAATTTACCATAAATTCATAATTCCTTTGTAATCCATAATTTCACCAATAATTACTAGTTTCATTATAAACTTTCAATTTCACAATAATTCATAATTTCTTCAAAATTCATAATTTTCACAATACTTCATACTTTTCACAATAATTCATATTTTCACAAGCATTCATATTTCCACAATAATTCATATTTTCACTAATTCACCATAAATTCAAAATTTATAACTTTCACAAAAGCCAATAATTTCAATAAATATTATAAATTTACTAAACATCATAATTTCAATAATTGTAATGAATTTATCAAATATCATAACTTCAATAATTATAATAATTTCACCAAATACTACTAATATTCATAATATACATATATCCAAATTTTTCACATATTTCATAATAATCTACATAATTCCACAATTCATGTAAATTTCATAATAATCAATTTAAATACCATGCATCATGTAATAGTAATAATAAATATATTCAATGGATTTGCACATAATATCACATAAGCACATATTGAATAATTTTATTATGGACATAAGTCTTACTACTTCATAATCCACACAATAACTTTCCTAAGCCGTGTACTCATAATTTCACAAAATCATTTAAACATAATATCACATAAGCACATAATAAATAATTTCATTATGGACATAAGTCTTACTACTTCATAATCCATGCAATAACTTTCCTAAGTCATGTACTCATGATTTCACAAAATCATTTAATCATAATATCACATAAGCACATAATAAATGATTTGGTTTGGGGTAAATAAACTTTGGATAGACATAAATCTTACCAATAACCAAGTCTTCCACTTCACTTGCTTAATTCTTCTCCCACGTATTTCTTATTTCTCTCCTCACTTAGTCATTTCTCCTGATTTTTTGTTCACCACTCAAACTCTCTATTCATAGGCAAAGAGAATGGAAGACCAAGTCTTGAATGGAAGAAGAAGACGAAGTTTATTCACATGCAAGACTTTTTTTTTTTGATAATAATAAGCCTTCATTAATAAACATTAGAAACAAGTACAACAAGGTTCAATGGAATGTAAAGCCATTCCATACAATCTGACATAGAACTAAATTTACTAGCTAAGCTAATAAAATTTAAATTCGCAGACTGTGTTACAAGAGAGTTTTGATCCTCATAGGACCTTAAAACTTTTGTCAAGTGATTGATGGCCTTGCATAATGTGTACAAGTCGACCTCTAGATGGAACAACTTGCAAACCAAGTCTTTTTCTTCTTACTGAAGTTCATTGACATTTTTCCCAACTGAAGGTACATAACCAGTCTTGTGTCTTCGGCTGGTTCATTAGTGGGTATCCTCCCGATTAAACTGATGTTCATGAGGGCATTTCATTGTCGTCTACTGCGATCAGGATGAGTATCACACTAGCCATGACCATATATATCTTGAAGCACTCCAAAACGAACCTCGTAATAAAACGAGAAGGAACACAAAAAACTGCAATAAATGCAGAAGGATACAACTACAATAAATGCAGAGGGAGACAAAACAACAACAATTATTAGGATACAATAAAAAAAAGGGTAAAAGACAACAAAGTTAGGAGCTCGAGACGCACGGGTCTCAAGGCTACCAACCTATTACCCTACCCACTAATTTATTATTATTATAATATATATATATATATATATATATATATATATATATATATATATATATATTATTTTATTAAGATGGCAAAGGAGAAGGGAAAACGGAGGATGGTGTGCGGCTACGGTGACCGGCGGATGGCGGTGGAAAGCGGAGGTGCGTTGAGGGTGGACGGCCGGACGTAGACAAGAAAGAAGGTGAAGGCGGCGAAGGGAAGAGAAGAAGAATGAAGATGGCGACAATGGTGAGGGAGGAAGAAGAAGGAAGTAGGCTACGGAGAGAAGAGGGTGTCTCCTTGCCCTCTAATCAGGCCAAAGATGTTCTAAACAATGATATTTAGGGTGTCCAATTGCCCCTTAATAAAGCCAAGGTCATTAATGAAGAAGTCAAGAACTAGGCTACTGGTCAGCAACTTGCGAAAATTATTGAGCAAATTAGGTAAAGTATTTTGATTCCATTTTTTAAGATATGTATTTCAATAAGTGAAGAATCTACATATAAAATTTCATAACAATCTAATGAGTAGAAGTATGGTTTTCGAATTTGTTTCTAAAACTAGTCTAGAGAGAACAAAAATCGGGACAACACACTGCCAAGGGAAAAAATGGAATTTTCTGTGTTTACTCGAATATCCAAATGACCAAAAAATTTATGGATATCAAGTACTATAAGTTGGGGTTCTGCCATAAAAATTTCAAGTAAAAAGAAGTCCGGGAAGTATGTTTACCAAATAAATCTTTCGGACTGCGCCGAGCTGAATTGTTTTTTGAGTACTACTGACTCTATTACAATGTATTATCTGTTCATAGCTACTTTCTCAACCTACTGAAGCACAAAGAAAGGAATAATGGTTAGAATCAATTTTGGCTAAAATAGAATTTTGTAACAAAAAAGGGGCGAACCAAAATCATTTTGTAACAAAAATGGTGACAATTTCGGGGTGTCACAATCTACCCCCGTTAAGAAAATGCTTCGTCCTCGAAGTTAAGACCATTTTATAAAAAAAATTTCAGACATGAAGCTCAAGGGAATAAACTGGGTTACAGATATTTTCACCATCGAGATATCGAATTCAGGATTTTCAAATCGAAATACGTCGCTATTATGAACTGTAACCCCGACAGGTCTTTTGACAATAATGATCGAAGAGCGCAATTGGTTTCAACAGTATCGACATGTTCACTATTATCTTTTGATGAACGACTAACCTCGAAGTACTCCATCGGCTTTAAACAGTGTCATTTTATCTTCTCGCACCGATTGCTCATTGCTATAAATTCACCATCCGTCTTTCCCTTATAGTTACAATTCTATTGCTCACACTCGCTTCTGAACACTCCCCATTCACCAATCACCGTTAAGAGATAGTGCACAGAGTACATATATTACTGTTGTCGAAACTTTTGAGAATGCTCCACCAGAACCGAATGAGATAATTGGTAAGGGTTTGACAATTTTCAAGAATTCAAATCTTATTCTATAAGTGTGATGTTAACAGGTAGCTTTTTAATGTAGGTGTCATCTGTAACTGCCGATCCAAATACTACTGTAGTGGTGGAGGAAGACAATACCACTGTAGCGGTAGACGTAACTGATATAAATGCAAATATATTTATTGGGAGAAAGAGGACTAGAAGAACATTTTGTGATACAACCACATTAATTTTGAAATGTTCTCTAAATATTTCTATCTGATCGCTGATCAAGCTGCAGAAGAATTGCAGGTCGGGGGAGCAACTTTTAAGAAGAAATATAGGGAAGTAGGGATTTCCTACTAGCCTTATTGGAAACTTGTGAGTTTGGACAGGATATTAGCAAATGTCCAGGTAATTTCTACTTCTCTTTCAACTTGATATTATTGAAGGAGGTTTAACAATTTGTGATGTAGGAATTCAGTGAAATCAAAGATCTAGTTGAATTGCAAAGGATAATAAAGGAGCTAGAAAACGAGAAGATAAAGCAATTCTATAGAATCCAAACATAGAGTTGGCTGAGGCAACAACAGGACTT
Organism: Ipomoea triloba; assembly: GCF_003576645.1. NCBI lineage: Eukaryota > Viridiplantae > Streptophyta > Magnoliopsida > Solanales > Convolvulaceae > Ipomoea > Ipomoea triloba. Next base: position 25,038,650 of record NC_044926.1, on the reverse strand, counting down.
AGAGTCAAATATGACATGAATAGTTTCAAAAAGAGAAGGTATATAGATCCGATAGCTATTCTTTCCACTATTCTTGAGAGTTCATCATCACAAGCTCCTATATTTCATGATATTCCTGAATTAGCACCGTAGGACATACAGGAAGTACTTCCATTGCTAGATGAGGACGTTACTCCTCCAAAAGATACTACTGACAATTAAAATTTAATAATACACATCTCTATCGATGATTTCACTTAAACTTCTTCCAAATCCCATTCGAAAATTTTAATTTAAATTCAACGTGAAGTCCGTGACAATTTAAATTCAACGTGAAGTCCACACGAAAATCAAGTAATTCTAATCAAGGTGTATCAAGTTCAGTAACACCACTAAGTCATAGGATATCACAGGAAATAATGCAGCAATATGCAATAACTTACACCCTCCACCATAATAAATGATTAAATGGTAACAACCAAATTTCAACATATCAAGTCAAATCATCAACAATATATATGCAATGATATGAAATATCACACTTCTCACCTCGGATATAAAATTTTAATTCCTAGTCAAGGGAGAACAAAAATCCGGACAGCACACTGCCAAGGGCAAAAATAAAATTTTCTGTGTTTACTCGAATATCTAAATGACCTAAACTTTTTATGGATATCCATCACTATAAGTTGGGTTCTACCATAAAACTTTCTAGTAAAAAGAAGTCCGGGAAGTATGTTTACCGAATAAATCTTTCGGACTGTGCTGAGTTGAAATTTTCTTTAAAGGAATGGTTAGAATCAACTTTGGCTAAAATAGAATTTTGTAACAAACACTACAAAAAAAATGCGAAAATAGCGACGGACGATTTCCGTCGCTAAATAGGAGAAATCCGTCGCTAAACAGTTTAGCGACGGATTTTGTCGGTCGCTAAATTGAGCGTCGCTAGATTTTAGCGACACAATTTTTTTTTCTGTTGCTAAATTTTAACGACGGAAATATCCGTCGCTACATGAAAATCATCCGTCGCTATATTTCTCTCGATGAAGATTTGGACGTTGAAATTTGCGAGGAAATTGCGACGGAAAATTCCGTCGCTACTTCTAGAGACGGAATAACCGCCGCTACAACCACAATATTTCCGTCGCTAAACTCTTACGACGACGATTTGTTTTTATTATTTGAATTAGATGTCATTTAGCCACAATTTAGTGACGAAATTATCCATTGCTAAATTTAACTACAAATTTTTCCGTCGCTATTTCGTTAGTATTCTTTATTTTATTAGATATTTAGCTACGAATTTACTATAATATTTGTCTGTCACTAAATTTTAAAATTTAAAAAAAAAATCTACCCTCTAATAATATCACACACCTGCATTAAACCTATAATATAATAAATTTGCCTGCCAATTAAATATAAACCTATAATATAATACATCAATAATATAATTGTAAAATATATTATTTTAAAATAATGACGAACCGAAATTATTTTGGAACAAAAATGGTGACAAAATTTCGGGGTGTCACACCCACCTTCTCCCTCAATTTGTTAGTTATATAAGCCCTAATTCTTCTCAATAGGCATAAATGACGCATTGCTAAAAGCTTCCAGGTTGGTAGATTCTTCTTTTCCTTCTCCAACGCACAGAATTCCTTGTCATATTCTTCTTCAAATTACCATGCACTCTATGAATAATAGCGAAGGAAGTCACAATTCTTCAAGAAGTTCTTAAATGGTCACTCCCATTTGTAACTGTGGCAAATCGTTGACACTCCGTACGTCATGGATGAATGATAATCCAGGCATGAGGTTCTGGGTTTGCACAGAAGATACTGTATTGGTAGCTTGATGTATCTTATGAGTTGTACAAGGCCGAGTATTGCCTTTGCGGTTAGTAAATACTAGCAATCCCGGTGTGATTCACTAGAAGGCAATAGTAAGGGTTATGAGATACTTGAGGTATACCCGTGATCTCGTACTACACTATGTAAGATATCCTGCTGTACTTGAAGGGTATAGCGATGCTAGCTGGATATCTGACATAAAGAATTCTAAATCCATGAGTGGTTATGTGTTTACACTAGCTGGTGCAGCCGTTGCATGGAAATCTTCCAAGAAAATAGTAATAGCCAAATTCACAATGGAATTAGAAATGATTGCCTTGGACAAGTGCTATGAAGAGGCTGAATGGCTACGCTATTGTCTAGAAGATATTCCTAGTTGGGAAAGACAAGTACCTCTAATCTGTGTACATTGTGATAGTCAAGTAACAATTGGGAGAGTACATAGTCAGATATATAATGGTAAGTCTAGACATATGCGTAGTAGACATAATACCATTAAACAACTTCTCGCGACTGGTGTTGTCTCGATTGACTTCGTGAGGTCAATAGACAATATAGCGGATCTGCTAACCAAAGGGTTGAACAAAGAAGTTGTCAAGAAGTTGGCATAAGGAATGGGTCTAAAGTCCTTGGACTAAAAATTCCATAGTGGATACCCAACCTAGCTGCTAGGTTCTATGGGATAACTAAATTACAAAATAACATGTCACTATGGGGGTCCCCAGACTCCTACCACTCCTCGTTAAAATAGTGATTGCCAATCGAGGCTAGCACACTAGTGCTTTAATGATTCGATTGTCGAATTGACATGTGCTAAGTATGCAAAGTCAATTGACATATGTTGAGTTGCGGGAAACTCGAGAAAAAATCACCTATGTGAGAGAGAAGTGTGGGTCGCTTTAAAGGAGAATTGAAGTGGGCTCAATTCTTTAGAAACTCTTGCAGAACCAAGAACGGTGTCCCGCGACCAAAATGGGCACAACCATGAGAACAAAACTTGGTTGGAAGGTTCCTGTGTGAGAGATATCAATGTCTACACAAACAACAGTTGGTTCAAAGACATCGCGTTCTACCGTACAACCAGTAGAGTACATAGATCTCACGAGGCAAGGTTCAAAGGGTTACACCTACCTCTGCTCTGCAGGAATCAACCGTTGAACGTAGTTGTTTCCGATTTCAAAATTCCCTTGAAAACAATTTTCATTCAGGTGGGGGATTGTTGGAAAATAGCACTAAAAATGGTATTTTAAGTGGCCATTTTGTGGTATAAATATATGTGGGGTCCACTTCCGATTTGGGTAGGGTCAAAGTGGATTCGGGTTCTTCGTAGTTAGACGAAGAGATCGATATATATGCTCAAAATGGATAATGGGTGAATGAGAAATTGGTTCTCAAAGTAGACCCATTTGAGATGGAATTTGGGTGAGAAAAAAGCTTATGTAGCTTTTGTCCCACATTGGTTGGAAATGAAGATCTGCCCCACTATATATACAAGGGTTCTTTTATGACTAAGTAACTTGTATAGCATAGATGCTCTCTCTCACGCGCAGGGGGGGCGGGGGGTGCAAATCGAATCCCAAACTGATCTGAGCCTGAAAAGGCTTACGCCAAATTGGTTGGCCTTGTGGGCTAAGTTATGTTATGTGTCGCGGGCGGCTGGCGATGTGCTGTCTGATGTCTCGAAGGTACACAAACTGGAACGATGTCTCGCACCGGGTTGCCGATGCACTGTTTGATGTCTCGAAGGTACGCAGACTGGGAACGATGTCTCGCACCGCGACGTTCCACCTACTATGTCCGTTCATAAATAACTCTTGGTATTAAAGAATTAATATGATTACTTCCAATCATTTTATTTCAGAGTTTATTTCTTAATTAAATGGAGTAGTAGTGGGTGTAAATGGGTTGCTAGTGGAGGGAGGTTACACTTGGGAATTAAATGCCAGATTTAATGCTATGATCCCACCTCCACTATATAATTCGTTGGTGAGCAGCAGATTTGGAACAAGCATCATAGAACACACGAAACACTTTGGGGTCGTTTAGTAACTTGAAAAAATGAAGAATTTTCCAAAAAAATGGAGAATTGGGGAAGTGGAAGAATGGAGAATGGAAAATGGAAAACTTGTTTACTAAAACCAATTCTCCATCTCCATTCTTCCATTTCTATACAATTTTGGAGAGAGCCAAAATTGAAATCTCCATTCTTCCAAATGGATAAAACGCGGGTGAACAGTGCTGTTCCGTCCTTGAGATCCCAGGATTGAATCCTGCCTGGAAGGCACGAATTCCTTTTGCAGCCAGCAGAACCTGCGCGAGTGCGTGCTATTCCCTCCCTGAGGTCCTAGGATCGAATCCTTGAAGGCGCGAATTCCTTTTGCTGTTTTGCAGCCAGCAGCCTTCTTGCGCAGCTAATTCCTATTATTATTATTATTATTATTATTATTATTATTATTATTATTATTATTATTATTATTATCATCATCTTTATTATTGTTGTTGTTATTATTGTTATTATCTTTTATTATTATTATTATTATTGTTATCTTTTATTATTATTGTTATTATCTTTTATTATTATTATTATTATTATTATCTTTATTATTATTATTATTATTATTATTATTATTATTATTATTATTATTATCATCATCTTTGTTGTATAAATATACAAATGTTATATGAGATTATTGTATTTAATGAAGTTTTTAATATTTTGTTTTGTAATCAAATTATGTACTAAAACTAAAGAAATGAAGAAATTGGAGAAATGGAGATGGAAAATTGGAAAACTGGAGAAATGGAAAACTGGGAGAATGGAGAAGGAAAAATGGAAAAATGGAAAACTGGAGAAATGGAAAATTGGAAATGGAAAAATAGAAAAATGAAGTAAACGACCCCTTTCTCTCCTCAAAACTCTGCTCATCAATTCCTTCAAGCCATTTGTCTTTCATCCCACATTTTAGTTCGCCGGGCTCCAAGTTTGTGTGCTCAAACGCAAGAGTCGTAGTACGTTTTATCCTAAGAAACCTAGGCCGCAACGCTCCAGCACTCCGGGAGGCGGTAAATAAGGTTTTAAGGACAGTGGCAACACGACTCGTGCTTCCAACCACCCCGAAGATCATACAGTTCACCCAAGCACTTCCAGGTTTATTCAACCTCATGTGGTTTTATTTCCTGGTTGTAATTATCCTTCGTGGATTATTATTATTATTATTATTATTATTATTATTATTATTTGGTGTATTTTTCAATTTTCTTTGTGCTTTTCGAGAATCATATTCCTACACATGGCAGTCATGGTGTTTGCCTGTTTTAGTGTGTATGAATGTGACTATTTTGCTGGGCATGTGGTATAATAAGTTGGCAGAAGAGTTTGGTTCTGATTGTAAAGTAGTACCACCATAAGAAGAAGTATAAACAAATTCTTTGTTCAGACTTCTCTTCATATTCTTCCTATTTTACCCTCTTTCTCTCAATTAAATAAATAGATATATTTTATTAAATATATATACATGCTTGACAAATTTTCTGAGGAAATTATCGACTATCTCAAGTATCGCCATAGACGAGTAACCACAAGGGAGGTCAAGGACCTGAACCCACCTGGTTATCTTATTAAGAGATACATTGATAGCATGTTCACCGGTTTGAAGTGGTCAGCAGGCCAGTATGCAATTGTCGAAGGACCATGGTCCATCGTCAATTATTCGTTGAGCTTCCTTGGGATGAAAGAACTGAAATTCGTAAAGATTAGGCCTAACTTTGATGATGCAAACCCTGTGGACAGGACTCCAAACGTTCGATAGACTGTGCTGCATGTAGTCGAACTTAATGGGTTCGCTGGTCAAGAATTTACCAACTATCGACCAAACAAGTCGTTCACTGTCTGTTGAGAGGACGGGAGTGCAAAAGAGATTCCTTCCGCTTCTTCTCCTAACGCAATGTTTGCGCATCGCTCCGCAAGGCCTGTTGCATCGTCGTCCGACGTCGCCATGGGAAGCCAGAAGGAAGACGAAAGACAATAAAATAATATGTAAAGACAATACCCTAAATTTAGGGAGGAAAAACTCGACAGTCGAGAGGAATTTACCATTTGACCCAAACCCACAACTCATTTGTAAACCAAATCCCTACCCATTTTCTCTACCCATTCTCTAAATCAGATGCGAAGAGGAGAAGAAGAGCAGTGGAGAAGGAGGCAAGAATCAGAGGGGCAAGAGGCGGTGGGCAAGACAAAATGACAGTGAAGATGAAGATGACTCGTTTAGTCGTTTCCATTGTTGCTATTGTTGTTGGTTTTTTTTTTTTTTTTTTTTTAAATATAGCTTTTTTGATTGTTGTGTATTCTGAGTTTTGAAGATGAAGATTACTTCTACGATGGGTTAATAGTAATTTCCATTATTTTTATTTACATTTAATTTGTGGATTTTATTGTGTTGATATGTTCCATGGCTGCTTGAGAGAGGGAGGGGAAGATGAGGTGAGTTTTGGGATGAAGATTAAATTGGTTTGTTTTGCAGAATATCAATGATAATTTTGGCATTGTAGAATAAATGGAGTCAGCTTGATTAAAAACGCTGCTTGGATTAGCGTTTTGAAAATCAACTTATTGGCCATATCAGCTATCCCAAGCTCTTTTAACAAACACTAATTTTGACTAATTGACCAAGTCAATGAGCCAAAATTGGTCAAATCAGCTTGGAAAATGGATGATCAGCTGATAACCAAAAATTAGGTGTACAGCCTAAAATGAAATTAGAATTTTATTCTTTTTATTCGAACCATTTAGTTTCGCCGTGTTGTAACAAAGACATGAATAATTGATTCAGTCAAGATCAAATCTGTTTATGAAAGTGCTTCTCCGATTGCTCAAGACATCTCTTTTCAACGGAGGAACAAAAAAAGATCATTTCGTTCCATTTTTAGTAACATAGTGAAGGATATTCCATTAGTAATGCCGTGGTACATCACAAGTTCATGCCTGTTGATAATGTTTGTCACAAACAAATGAATTTCAGAAGAAACATATATCCGATTTTTCATTTTCACTGGAAACCCCTCCACCCGGGTGGTTGAACCTTGATGAGGATGAAGTCTAAGTTGATGTGGATACATTGCATTTTAATTGGGAAAGACAGTAATAAACAAGCTTAATATTTTTGGCAATCTGCTTTAAAGAAAATTGTACACACTACTGAATATCAAGTCAGGCAATCAAATAACCTTTCCAGAAAATATTTATGGCGGGCTCAAAGGCATTTGATATTCTGCTTGGAGCATTTTAGTCTGGTTCTCGATCAAGGCAAACAGACATAGCGAGACCTATTTTACACAGCATTCAACTCAATTATTTCATCTGCATTTGTAGTTTCTTATTTTTATTCCAACTTGTCTTCTAATTCTTCTTTGCCTTTGTCTGATCTCTGCTTTTCTTTGGCTCGTTCAAGAGTTTGAACCAGATTCCGGAGGCATCTCTCTGCAACTTCCTTGCGCGATTTGGGCATGAGGTTCTCCGCAACATCTGCAGGTGTGATCCTAGTCTCCTTCATTAACAACTCGATTGATTCAAACAGGGGATGTGACTCCAATCCAAGGTAGCTCCTTGCGAGGACTTCAAAACCCTCAAAACTACAATAAGATAGCTCGATATGTTGGTCCATTCTTCCCCTTCTTGTTAGGGCTGGATCCAGCTTATGAACATAGTTAGTAGTGAACACAATTATTCTCTCTCCACTGCAGGCAGACCATAGACCATCTATGAAATTGAGTAGTCCAGAAAGAGTGACTCGGCTTGAAGTTTCTTCAGTTTCATTGGAGAAAGCTTCGTTCATGCTGTTTTCAGTGCCCCCTTCTGCTTTCTTGTCTAAACTTTTCTTTCTTTTACCAGTAAGATCAAGCGAGCAGTCGATGTCCTCAATCACAATTATTGATTTGCTAGTTGTCTCAGCCAATAGTCTCCTCAGATCTGTGTTGTCTCTCACAGAAGTTAGCTCGAGATCATAGATATCATAATTCAGTAAGTTTGCCATTGAAGCAATCATAGTCGATTTCCCAGTTCCTGGGGGGCCATACAGTAGATAGCCTCGCTTCCATGCTTTGCCAATTCTTTCATAAAACTCCCTACCCTCTCTGAAAGCAATCAAATCTTCAACAATCTCCTTCTTTCTCTCTCGTTCCATTGCCAGATTCTCGAAGCTAGCTGGATGATCAAACACGATATGGCTCCACGTAGTCTTGCTGTGGCTATTTGTGTAAAGCTTTTTCTTCTTGTATCGTGCTTGAATCTGTTTCCCCGTCCTTACTACATGGTCCAAGTAGGGCCCTGTGATCATCTCCCGATGTTTCTTATGGAAAATTAGCTTGTAATATCTTTTATCTATCTCGGGATACTGTTCCTTCTGACGCACCTCAAATTTCCCAGAAATCCACTGCACTTTTGCCCCATGGAACTCATCATTAACTTTCTCATTCTCATCCATGCTCAACACCAGCTTGTCTGCACCAGTAATCATCTCAGCTTTCAGTCTCTTGGCTTCTTTCACTGAATTCACACTGAGATAAGCTTCCACTGCTGCATATGCATCATGAGGCTTCAGATTCCTGCTCATGTACTCGTTGATTGAGATTTGAACATATGGATTGAAAAAGATCCTGAGCTTGTACGTCCATCTTTCAAGGACGCGACGCAGCTCGGGTGGGAGGTGTCTCCTAATCATATCCCACATGAACAGGAAGCTGGCAATCGCAGTGCCAACCCTTCCCAAGCTCTGCAGCATCGCCATGACCGCTATCATGTTTACTATCACTCACTCTACCCTCATACACAAATGAATAATGAATTAAATTAAAGCCCGCTTTATTTTGTGCTGATTCGTATTTAGTAATTATATTATATGATTCTCTTTGATGCTCACAGCTTTCCAACAACAGTGCAAAGCTACTTTTTGGTCAGCATTGTGGACTTTAATGGGTAATTTCCACTTTTTTTTTTTTTTTTTTTTTTTTTTAACACTTCTAATCTACACCAATGTGCACCAGAAGGTATAACAATGTGCATTACAAGGCACAAAGATGTGCAATCGAAGTAGTTATGATAGAAAACATGAGAGTTATTCAACTTCAGCCTTGTTGAAGCGATTGCTCTCACAATAAATAATAATAATAATAATAATAATAATAATAATAATAAGTGGTGGCGGTGGCGTTGGTGGTGATGTTGGTGTTGGTGGTGGTAGTAGTGGAGATGGAGATGGTGGTGGTGGTGGATGGTGGTTTGATGGCGTTGTTGGTGACTTGGTGGTGTTAGTAATATGAAAACTGGCATAAAAAATATGATAATAATAATACGAAAACTAGCATGAAAAATATGATAATAATAATTGAAAACTAGCATAAAACAAATATGAGAGAGAAGATAAATATGAAAAAAAAAATAAAGAATTCCAAAAATATATTTTCAAATTGTGTTTTTGTTACTTTAATTAATACGGAGTATTTTTTTTAAAAAATTTATTTCCCTTGAATATCTAAACACCAAAAACACTGAAGTTGAAGTCGCTCATATTTTTTTAAAATTTTTATTGATTTGAAATTTTATTGTTGAGTGAACAAAACTGTAATAAGGAAAACTATGTAAAAATGACGCACTATGCAACAATATATATATTCTGGTGCGGAGATGCTCCCAAGTGAAAACTAGGGTTAGATCTGAGGCATTGATCAAATCTAGATCAACGGTTCAAATCAATAAAAATTTTAAAGAAACATGAGCGACTTCAATCGCATCCATCTTCTTCATGCTTACTCAAACATAACAACTCCACTATTTGTTATTATATTGCTATCATATTATTTTTCTTTTGAATTAGATAATTGTGAACAACAAAATCTAGATCGGATCATTTTGAACTTGGGAACTAAAACTTAAAAACACCAGTATTGTTGAGTGAAAAAAAAACTGTAAAAACGACGCACTTTAAGAAGGAAAACTATGCACTTTAAGAAGAAAACACCGAATCTAAAATTTTAGACCAATGCACCTTAAGAATTAAAATCATGTACCTAAAACTTTAGGTTGACACACTTTAAACCACACAAATCACGCACCTTAAGAAGGAAAACAATTGATGCAGCTTAAGCAGTTAAGCAAAAAACCTAGGCCTTTAAGCACAGTTAAGTTTCAACAACTGATGCACCTTAAGCACATAGCACAAAATTCACGCACCTTAAGAAAAAAAAAAACCACGCATTTTTAATTTAACTTAGATGCAAAAAGACCAAATTTCCATTGCGTTTTTAAAATATTTGTTAATCTTACACATCACAAAATTCACGTACCTTAAGCAAAAAAACCACGCATTTTAAATTTGACTTAGATGCAAAAAGACCAACTTTTCATTGCGTTTTTTAAATATTTGTTAATCTTAGACGTTGATTTAGGCAAGATCAATGACTCTCATATCACCACACTTTCGCACCTAGGCCCACCATCTACATTTGAACTTAATTAATTAATTAATTATAATATATATATATACATACATACATACAATCCTAATTATATGAGAACCAACCCCTAGATGAGAACGTGTGGACAAACCCAATAAAAATCTTAATCGAATACCACATGACTTTTAAAAAACTCTTTAAAAATTTTGATTGAATACTGCCTGACTTTTAAAGACTACCTAAAAGTTTGAAGGTTGAATTGAATACCTTCAAACTTTTAAAGTTCATAAAAATCTTTAAAAGTCTATAAAAATCATGATTGAATACACCCCTATATTTGTTTATACTAGTCATTCTAAATAGGATATTCTAATTAAAGTTTTAAATATGTTTCTCCATTTTTCATTTTTTCTGTAATATGTGTTAATATATCTTTTCTTTTTCTACTACTAGTTTTCAATTCTATTTTTTTTAATCTAATTTGTTTAAGTTACTTATTGTTTCTTTAAGTTTATCATAGATTTTTTGCCCGTATCATTTTCACATATTATATATTTAGCTTTATAGTAATTATTACCTATTGGATACCAATATTTTGATTCTTTTGTTCTAATTTTTCTTATTATTAATAACTTTATTCTATTGTTTAGTAATATTTTGAGAAGTATTATTGCTACTTGAATCTTCTTCGTTATACTCCATGTTAATATATTCTAAGATCTTTTAATATAAACCTTATAAAAGGTGGATAAGTTACTATTTCTATTTAATAATCTCAAGAATTTTATAAGGCAAATAATATGAACAAATAAACATCATATTGTAAGCAAAAATCATCTTTAAAGCAAACATAATTTTTCATTTAAATTTTTATAACTTCCCATCAATTTCTAAACAACATATTCATTCAGAAATTGCTCCTCAAAATTATCAAATAAATTAAAGTCAGTTTAACTCATACCTTGTATAGACGTCTTAGGCCACCGGATTACTCAACCCTTCCTGCCCTTCTGTTCCGATCCCTTGACTGTTCACTCAACTTCGGGAGATAGGCTAGAAGTTGGGAGTCATCCACGTGTCTTTCTAATAATTCTACACAATATATCAATTTTGGCTAAAAGTTGTTAATAATTTGTCTAGAGCTTTTCTCTTCTTAGTAATATGTTTATACTTTGATAGTCGGTTATAAAAGAAAGGGAATTTAGAAAGCCATGTAAAAGACACAAGGATTTTTTAGTAGAAACTTTGATGATGTATAGGAACTAAACTTATATTTTTATTGAACCAAGAGGCTCTTTATATAGAAAACATTGTAGGAAGATTACAAACTTTTTACAACTTCTAAGAAATAACTACTAAGTCACATAAAAAAATTAAAAATTAAAAAAAAGTCTTCAAACTTAGTACTATAAACACTAGCTGACTAGTACAACAAGATAAGATCCTAATAAAGTCTCTTTAATTTATTTTTGCCATCTTACATTTTTGTCTTCAAGAATTTTTGTCTTCTTGCACCATTGTTAATAAGGCATTTCAATTCTTACTAGTCTCTTTTGCCACCAAATGATAATACTTTGCCATTGATCTTTGGCTGAATTTTATTTCATCTCTTGGGATATTTTCCATTTATTAATACTTGTAAATATTGAGCTTTAATAAGTAGTAACTTTGATAGTAAAATGATAGTACTCTTGAATTTTCGTTAGGACAAATCTTCATCGATAATATTTTGATAATACGTACATTGGATAAAGAACTAGTGATAATATATGTCACTTCGCGGCTAGATAACCATGATAATTTTGTGGATGTAAACAGAAGTTACTATGGCATTTGCAGCGTCATTTCCTCTTTCTTTTTCCATACAACAACAAAGAAGAAAGTGCAAATTACACACTTAAAGTCCACAAATGAATTACACACTTAAAGTCCACAAATGTCTTATAACCTCTTGGAAATAAGGTTCAAATTGGCCACTGAACGTAACATGAAAGTACAATTAGGTCGCTGAACAAAAAAAAAGTGCAGTTAGGCAATTAAACACTCCAAATGTATGCAATTTCACCTGATAGCAGGTTACCATTCATTTCATCAGGTTACTTGCTTAGGTAGACGGTGAGTTGGTATTTTAAAATACTTTTTAATAATAAACTAAATAAAAAAGAGGTATACCCATTTTGTCCCTCGACTATAGCGTAATACTTGATTTTGTCCCATAGAATTAAACGTACCCAATTTAGTCCTCTAACTTGTAAAATATACTCAATTTGGTCCTCCGTTACAATTTCCATCCATCAGCCGTTATAAATGGGGGCAAATCATCATTTTCAATAATAGTCGAGGGACCAAAATGATATTTTTTTATTATTATTATTATTTATTATTATTATTATATTTAATATTGGGACAATGTCTCTTAGTTTAGTTTTATATATCAACGCTAGGGGAGTGTAATCTATTAACCGAACCGTTTTAACCGAAGTTTTTAAAACTTTAACTGTTAATCGAATTGAATTGAATTTTTTTTGGATTAATCGGTCGGTTAATAGATTAACCAAACTTTTTAAAGCTAAAGTTCTAAATCCTAAAATAATACCTATAATAATAATTTCAATTAAAATAATACATATAGTAATAATCCATAAGAAAATATACAAAACTAATATCATAAAAACATTACAAATTTATGGAGATTTTACATATTGGATTATATATTTATTTATTTAGTTATATATATGTTAAAATTTCGGTTAATCTTCGGTTGACTGATAATTTCGAACCCAATTAACCGTTAATCGAAATTTAAAAAACCTTTAACGATTAACCGAATTGAAAAAGTTCAATTAAAACGGTTAACCGACACTTTTGAACCCAATTAATCATTAATACCGAGTGATAGTAAGATAGTAAGATACTGAAGAACCGCTACAATACGACGATACTGAGTTGGATTGTCAAACGACTCAACTACTGGAGTTACCGGTTGAGTTGTGGCAGCCGGAGTAGCCAGGGCTTTGCAATCCACCATCCCGGCACGTGTCAGAATGTTTCATATAGCGTCGTTGTGATAGAAGAAACCCATGCGAGTCGGAAATAGTCTCAATACCGAGAAAGAAGCTAGGTGCGCCTAAATCTCGGATTTTAATGGTTCTGGAGAGTTGAGCGAGTAGCTTATCAATTAACGGGCTATCATTACCCAACATAATAATGTCATCAACGTAGACAAGCAGATAGACCTTGGAGGCTCCAGCTGTGTAAGAAAAAGAGAGACATCAGTCTTGGACGCTGAAAAACCCTGTTGAGCACAAGAACTCATGCAGGGGCTTGAACCATGCACGATGTGCCTGTTTAAGACCGTAGAGTGATCGTTGTAGACGATTAACATGACTCGGATGAATGGGATCTTCGTAGCCAGATGGTTGCTTTATGTATACCGTTTTAGATAAGTGACCATTCAAAAAAGCATTGTGTACGTCAAGCTGTCGCAGAGTCCAGTTGTTCGAGACAACAAGAGAAAATAATAAGCGGACTGTAGTTGGTTTGACGACCGGACTAAAGGTGTCAAAGAAGTCCTCGCCGGCTACTTGATTAAAACCTTTGGCAACAAGCCGTGTTTTGTACCGGTCTACTGATCTATCAAGCTTCCTCTTGGTCCTAAACACCCACTTACAGCCAATCACATTCATAGTTGGGTCTGGCGGTACTAATTTCCAGGTGTTGTTATGGAGTAATGCATTAAACTCCTGGTCCATGGCATCACGCCATTGTGCATGACCAACAACTTGAGAGTAACACGTGGGCTCAACCGAGGTGGTAAGGGCATAGAACTGTTCACTAGTACCTTTAGTTTTGCGACGAGTGCGCATAGCATGACCGTCAGTTTGAGTTACCCTATCCTGTGTCTCACCCGATCGAGATTGTGTCTGAGCCGAAACAGTAGGGGCTTGAATTGCTAGGTGAGAGGTTCTTGAGCTAAAGGCATTAGTGAAGGTGTCGTGTTGGCGTCCCGGTGATAGTAACTGGACATACACCCCACGGTGCATCATTAAGTTTCGGAGATGAATTAACCTGCAATGTAGATTCAAAAGGAAAGATGGATTCGTTAAAGCGGACATGACGACAGATGTAGACAACCCCAGTTTTCAGGTCTATGCAGCGATACCCTTAAAAGAAACTGGGTAACCTAAAATGACACAGGGAGTAGACCGATATTCAATTTTATGTCGGTTATAGGGTCGGAGATACGGAAAGCACTGAACAACCGAAGACACGGAAGAATGTATATGTAGGTTGTGTTTAAAGAAACGGAAATGTGGACTCTCGAATTTTATGACGGCGGAGGGAAGACAATTAATTAAATGTGTGGCTGTTTCAAAAGCATAGTCCTAATACAATTGAGGTGTGGAACTGTTAGCTAAAAGTGCAAGTCCGGTTTCAACAATATGTCTGTGACGACGTTCTACCCGGCCGTTTTGTTCGTGTGTATACGCGCATGATTGCCTATGAAATATACCAAGTGTTTCGAAAGTTTATGAAGGCGGAGGTATTCACCCCCTAAGTCGGACTGTATGGCTTTGGTAGAACGGAAAATCGCCATTCTACCATAACCCGAAAAGAATAGAATATTTTATAAATATCTGATTTTAGCCGTAAGGGATAAAACCAGCAATATTGGGAGAAATCATCGACAAACATTACAAAATATCTAGATCCGGTAGCTGATAGCACCAGCGACGGACCCCAGATATCCGTGTACAGTAAATCTAATACATTTTGGCTATTATTAGATACCTTGTCTAACGGAAAACATGTTGGTTTTCCAAGTTGGCACGGTGTACAAGATCGTGACTATTTAAATTATTGAC
>NC_044926.1:25006141-25023477 GCF_003576645.1 Ipomoea triloba | reverse complement strand
TTTTTTTTTTTTTTTTTTTTTTTTCTAACACTTCTAATCTACACCAATGTGCACCAGAAGGTATAACAATGTGCATTACAAGGCACAAAGATGTGCAATCGAAGTAGTTATGATAGAAAACATGAGAGTTATTCAACTTCAGCCTTGTTGAAGCGATTGCTCTCACAATAAATAATAATAATAATAATAATAATAATAATAATAATAAGTGGTGGCGGTGGCGTTGGTGGTGATGTTGGTGTTGGTGGTGGTAGTAGTGGAGATGGAGATGGTGGTGGTGGTGGATGGTGGTTTGATGGCGTTGTTGGTGACTTGGTGGTGTTAGTAATATGAAAACTGGCATAAAAAATATGATAATAATAATACGAAAACTAGCATGAAAAATATGATAATAATAATTGAAAACTAGCATAAAACAAATATGAGAGAGAAGATAAATATGAAAAAAAAAATAAAGAATTCCAAAAATATATTTTCAAATTGTGTTTTTGTTACTTTAATTAATACGGAGTATTTTTTTTAAAAAATTTATTTCCCTTGAATATCTAAACACCAAAAACACTGAAGTTGAAGTCGCTCATATTTTTTTAAAATTTTTATTGATTTGAAATTTTATTGTTGAGTGAACAAAACTGTAATAAGGAAAACTATGTAAAAATGACGCACTATGCAACAATATATATATTCTGGTGCGGAGATGCTCCCAAGTGAAAACTAGGGTTAGATCTGAGGCATTGA
Source organism: Ipomoea triloba (assembly GCF_003576645.1). Lineage (NCBI taxonomy): Eukaryota > Viridiplantae > Streptophyta > Magnoliopsida > Solanales > Convolvulaceae > Ipomoea > Ipomoea triloba. The sequence goes on along the minus strand of NC_044926.1, from coordinate 25,022,739 downwards.
TCAAATCTAGATCAACGGTTCAAATCAATAAAAATTTTAAAGAAACATGAGCGACTTCAATCGCATCCATCTTCTTCATGCTTACTCAAACATAACAACTCCACTATTTGTTATTATATTGCTATCATATTATTTTTCTTTTGAATTAGATAATTGTGAACAACAAAATCTAGATCGGATCATTTTGAACTTGGGAACTAAAACTTAAAAACACCAGTATTGTTGAGTGAAAAAAAAACTGTAAAAACGACGCACTTTAAGAAGGAAAACTATGCACTTTAAGAAGAAAAACACCGAATCTAAAATTTTAGACCAATGCACCTTAAGAATTAAAATCATGTACCTAAAACTTTAGGTTGACACACTTTAAACACACAAATCACGCACCTTAAGAAGGAAAACAATTGATGCAGCTTAAGCAGTTAAGCAAAAAACCTAGGCCTTTAAGCACAGTTAAGTTTCAACAACTGATGCACCTTAAGCACATAGCACAAAATTCACGCACCTTAAGAAAAAAAAAAACCACGCATTTTTAATTTAACTTAGATGCAAAAAGACCAAATTTCCATTGCGTTTTTAAAATATTTGTTAATCTTACACATCACAAAATTCACGTACCTTAAGCAAAAAAAACCACGCATTTTAAATTTGACTTAGATGCAAAAAGACCAACTTTTCATTGCGTTTTTTAAATATTTGTTAATCTTAGACGTTGATTTAGGCAAGATCAATGACTCTCATATCACCACACTTTCGCACCTAGGCCCACCATCTACATTTGAACTTAATTAATTAATTAATTATATATATATATATATACATACATACATACAANTTTTTTTTTTTTTTTTTTTTTTTTCTAACACTTCTAATCTACACCAATGTGCACCAGAAGGTATAACAATGTGCATTACAAGGCACAAAGATGTGCAATCGAAGTAGTTATGATAGAAAACATGAGAGTTATTCAACTTCAGCCTTGTTGAAGCGATTGCTCTCACAATAAATAATAATAATAATAATAATAATAATAATAATAATAAGTGGTGGCGGTGGCGTTGGTGGTGATGTTGGTGTTGGTGGTGGTAGTAGTGGAGATGGAGATGGTGGTGGTGGTGGATGGTGGTTTGATGGCGTTGTTGGTGACTTGGTGGTGTTAGTAATATGAAAACTGGCATAAAAAATATGATAATAATAATACGAAAACTAGCATGAAAAATATGATAATAATAATTGAAAACTAGCATAAAACAAATATGAGAGAGAAGATAAATATGAAAAAAAAAATAAAGAATTCCAAAAATATATTTTCAAATTGTGTTTTTGTTACTTTAATTAATACGGAGTATTTTTTTTAAAAAATTTATTTCCCTTGAATATCTAAACACCAAAAACACTGAAGTTGAAGTCGCTCATATTTTTTTAAAATTTTTATTGATTTGAAATTTTATTGTTGAGTGAACAAAACTGTAATAAGGAAAACTATGTAAAAATGACGCACTATGCAACAATATATATATTCTGGTGCGGAGATGCTCCCAAGTGAAAACTAGGGTTAGATCTGAGGCATTGATCAAATCTAGATCAACGGTTCAAATCAATAAAAATTTTAAAGAAACATGAGCGACTTCAATCGCATCCATCTTCTTCATGCTTACTCAAACATAACAACTCCACTATTTGTTATTATATTGCTATCATATTATTTTTCTTTTGAATTAGATAATTGTGAACAACAAAATCTAGATCGGATCATTTTGAACTTGGGAACTAAAACTTAAAAACACCAGTATTGTTGAGTGAAAAAAAAACTGTAAAAACGACGCACTTTAAGAAGGAAAACTATGCACTTTAAGAAGAAAAACACCGAATCTAAAATTTTAGACCAATGCACCTTAAGAATTAAAATCATGTACCTAAAACTTTAGGTTGACACACTTTAAACACACAAATCACGCACCTTAAGAAGGAAAACAATTGATGCAGCTTAAGCAGTTAAGCAAAAAACCTAGGCCTTTAAGCACAGTTAAGTTTCAACAACTGATGCACCTTAAGCACATAGCACAAAATTCACGCACCTTAAGAAAAAAAAAAACCACGCATTTTTAATTTAACTTAGATGCAAAAAGACCAAATTTCCATTGCGTTTTTAAAATATTTGTTAATCTTACACATCACAAAATTCACGTACCTTAAGCAAAAAAAACCACGCATTTTAAATTTGACTTAGATGCAAAAAGACCAACTTTTCATTGCGTTTTTTAAATATTTGTTAATCTTAGACGTTGATTTAGGCAAGATCAATGACTCTCATATCACCACACTTTCGCACCTAGGCCCACCATCTACATTTGAACTTAATTAATTAATTAATTATATATATATATATATACATACATACATACAATCCTAATTATATGAGAACCAACCCCTAGATGAGAACGTGTGGACAAACCCAATAAAAATCTTAATCGAATACCACATGACTTTTAAAAAACTCTTTAAAAATTTTGATTGAATACTGCCTGACTTTTAAAGACTACCTAAAAGTTTGAAGGTTGAATTGAATACCTTCAAACTTTTAAAGTTCATAAAAATCTTTAAAAGTCTATAAAAATCATGATTGAATACACCCCTATATTTGTTTATACTAGTCATTCTAAATAGGATATTCTAATTAAAGTTTTAAATATGTTTCTCCATTTTTCATTTTTTCTGTAATATGTGTTAATATATCTTTTCTTTTTTCTACTACTAGTTTTTCAAGTTCTATTTTTTTTTAATCTAATTTGTTTAAGTTACTTATTGTTTCTTTAAGTTTATCATAGATTTTTTGCCCGTATCATTTTCACATATTATATATTTAGCTTTATAGTAATTATTACCTATTGGATACCAATATTTTGATTCTTTTGTTCTAATTTTTCTTATTATTAATAACTTTATTCTATTGTTTAGTAATATTTTGAGAAGTATTATTGCTACTTGAATCTTCTTCGTTATACTCCATGTTAATATATTCTAAGATCTTTTAATATAAACCTTATAAAAGGTGGATAAGTTACTATTTCTATTTAATAATCTCAAGAATTTTATAAGGCAAATAATATGAACAAATAAACATCATATTGTAAGCAAAAATCATCTTTAAAGCAAACATAATTTTTCATTTAAATTTTTATAACTTCCCATCAATTTCTAAACAACATATTCATTCAGAAATTGCTCCTCAAAATTATCAAATAAATTAAAGTCAGTTTAACTCATACCTTGTATAGACGTCTTAGGCCACCGGATTACTCAACCCTTCCTGCCCTTCTGTTCCGATCCCTTGACTGTTCACTCAACTCTTCGGGAGATAGGCTAGAAGTTGGGAGTCATCCACGTGTCTTTCTAATAATTCTACACAATATATCAATTTTGGCTAAAAGTTGTTAATAATTTGTCTAGAGCTTTTCTCTTCTTAGTAATATGTTTATACTTTGATAGTCGGTTATAAAAGAAAGGGAATTTAGAAAGCCATGTAAAAGACACAAGGATTTTTTAGTAGAAACTTTGATGATGTATAGGAACTAAACTTATATTTTTATTGAACCAAGAGGCTCTTTATATAGAAAACATTGTAGGAAGATTACAAACTTTTTACAACTTCTAAGAAATAACTACTAAGTCACATAAAAAAATTAAAAATTAAAAAAAAAGTCTTCAAACTTAGTACTATAAACACTAGCTGACTAGTACAACAAGATAAGATCCTAATAAAGTCTCTTTAATTTATTTTTGCCATCTTACATTTTTGTCTTCAAGAATTTTTGTCTTCTTGCACCATTGTTAATAAGGCATTTCAATTCTTACTAGTCTCTTTTGCCACCAAATGATAATACTTTGCCATTGATCTTTGGCTGAATTTTATTTCATCTCTTGGGATATTTTCCATTTATTAATACTTGTAAATATTGAGCTTTAATAAGTAGTAACTTTGATAGTAAAATGATAGTACTCTTGAATTTTCGTTAGGACAAATCTTCATCGATAATATTTTGATAATACGTACATTGGATAAAAGAACTAGTGATAATATATGTCACTTCGCGGCTAGATAACCATGATAATATTTTGTGGATGTAAACAGAAGTTACTATGGCATTTGCAGCGTCATTTCCTCTTTCTTTTTCCATACAACAACAAAGAAGAAAGTGCAAATTACACACTTAAAGTCCACAAATGAATTACACACTTAAAGTCCACAAATGTCTTATAACCTCTTGGAAATAAGGTTCAAATTGGCCACTGAACGTAACATGAAAGTACAATTAGGTCGCTGAACAAAAAAAAAGTGCAGTTAGGCAATTAAACACTCCAAATGTATGCAATTTCACCTGATAGCAGGTTACCATTCATTTCATCAGGTTACTTGCTTAGGTAGACGGTGAGTTGGTATTTTAAAATACTTTTTAATAATAAACTATTAAAATAAAAAAGAGGTAATACCCATTTTGGTCCCTCGACTATAGCGTAATACTTGATTTTGTCCCATAGAATTAAACGTACCCAATTTAGTCCTCTAACTTGTAAAATATACTCAATTTGGTCCTCCGTTACAATTTCCATCCATCAGCCGTTATAAATGGGGGCAAAATCATCATTTTCAATAATAGTCGAGGGACCAAAATGAGTATTTATTATTATTATTATTATTATTATTATTATTATTATTATATTTAATATTGGGACAATGTCTCTTAGTTTAGTTTTATATATCAACGCTAGGGGAGTGTAATCTATTAACCGAACCGTTTTAACCGAAGTTTTTAAAACTTTAACTGTTAATCGAATTGAATTGAATTTTTTTTTGGATTAATCGGTCGGTTAATAGATTAACCAAACTTTTTAAAGCTAAAGTTCTAAATCCTAAAAATAATACCTATAATAATAATTTCAATTAAAATAATACATATAGTAATAAATCCATAAGAAAATATACAAAACTAATATCATAAAAACATTACAAATTTATGGAGATTTTACATATTGGATTATATATTTATTTATTTAGTTATATATATGTTAAAAATTTCGGTTAATCGTTCGGTTGACTGATAATTTCGAACCCAATTAACCGTTAATCGAAATTTAAAAAACCTTTAACGATTAACCGAATTGAAAAAGTTCAATTAAAACGGTTAACCGACACTTTTGAACCCAATTAATCATTAATACCGAGTGATAGTAAGATAGTAAGATACTGAAGAACCGCTACAATACGACGATACTGAGTTGGATTGTCAAACGACTCAACTACTGGAGTTACCGGTTGAGTTGTGGCAGCCGGAGTAGCCAGGGCTTTGCAATCCACCATCCCGGCACGTGTCAGAATGTCTTTCATATAGCGTCGTTGTGATAGAAGAAACCCATGCGAGTCGGAAATAGTCTCAATACCGAGAAAGAAGCTAGGTGCGCCTAAATCTCGGATTTTAATGGTTCTGGAGAGTTGAGCGAGTAGCTTATCAATTAACGGGCTATCATTACCCAACATAATAATGTCATCAACGTAGACAAGCAGATAGACCTTGGAGGCTCCAGCTGTGTAATAGAAAAGAGAGACATCAGTCTTGGACGCTGAAAACCCTGTTGAGCACAAGAACTCATGCAGGGGCTTGAACCATGCACGATGTGCCTGTTTAAGACCGTAGAGTGATCGTTGTAGACGACAAACATGACTCGGATGAATGGGATCTTCGTAGCTAGGTGGTTGCTTTATGTATACCGTTTCAGATAAGTGACCATTCAAAAAAGCATTGTGTACGTCAAGCTGTCGCAGAGTCCAGTTGTTCGAGACAACAAGAGAAAATAATAAGCGGACTGTAGTTGGTTTGACGACCGGACTAAAGGTGTCAAAGAAGTCCTCGCCGGCTACTTGATTAAAACCTTTGGCAACAAGCCGTGTTTTGTACCGGTCTACTGATCTATCAAGCTTCCTCTTGGTCCTAAACACCCACTTACAGCCAATCACATTCATAGTTGGGTCTGGCGGTACTAATTTCCAGGTGTTGTTATGGAGTAATGCATTAAACTCCTGGTCCATGGCATCACGCCATTGTGCATGACCAACAACTTGAGAGTAACACGTGGGCTCAACCGAGGTGGTAAGGGCATAGAACTGTTCACTAGTACCTTTAGTTTTGCGACGAGTGCGCATAGCATGACCGTCAGTTTGAGTTACCCTATCCTGTGTCTCACCCGATCGAGATTGTGTCTGAGCCGAAACAGTAGGGGCTTGAATTGCTAGGTGAGGAGGTTCTTGAGCTAAAGGCATTAGTGAAGGTGTCGTGTTTGGCGTCCCGGTGATAGTAACTGGACATACACCCCACGGTGCATCATTAAGTTTCGGAGATGAATTAACCTGCAATGTAGATTCAAAAGGAAAGATGGATTCGTTAAAGCGGACATGACGACAGATGTAGACAGCCCCAGTTTTCAGGTCTATGCAGCGATACCCCTTAAAAGAAACTGGGTAACCTAAAATGACACAGGGAGTAGACCGATATTCAATTTTATGTCGGTTATAGGGTCGGAGATACGGAAAGCACTGACAACCGAAGACACGGAAGAATGTATATGTAGGTTGTGTTTTAAAGAAACGGAAATGTGGACTCTCGAATTTTATGACGGCGGAGGGAAGACAATTAATTAAATGTGTGGCTGTTTCAAAAGCATAGTCCTAATACAATTGAGGTGTGGAACTGTTAGCTAAAAGTGCAAGTCCGGTTTCAACAATATGTCTGTGACGACGTTTTACCCGGCCGTTTTGTTCGTGTGTATACGCGCATGATTGCCTATGAAATATACCAAGTGTTTCGAAAGTTTTATGAAGGCGGAGGTATTCACCCCCTAAGTCGGACTGTATGGCTTTGGTAGAACGGGAAAATCGCCATTCTACCATAACCCGAAAAGAATAGAATATTTTATAAATATCTGATTTTAGCCGTAAGGGATAAAACCAGCAATATTGGGAGAAATCATCGACAAACATTACAAAATATCTAGATCCGGTAGCTGATAGCACCAGCGACGGACCCCAGATATCCGTGTACAGTAAATCTAATACATTTTGGCTATTATTAGATACCTTGTCTAACGGAAAACATGTTGGTTTTCCAAGTTGGCACGGTGTACAAAGATCGTGACTATTTAAATTATTGACACTAACAGGACATTGCTTTAGGACACGACTCAAAACTTGATTATGGGGATGCCCAAGCCGTTGATGCCAAATGACTGAGGAAGCTCGAGCAGAAACGAACGCATAGTGAGACCGGGGAACTGATAATCTGTATAGACCACCGACCGTTGACCCTCTAAGAGTATGCCCGAGTGTTGCAATCTTTCACAAGAAAACAATCGTTATGAAATTCAAAGAAAACGTTGTTTTCATTTGTAAATTTATAAACGGAAAGAAGCGGAAGTGATAATTTAGGAACATATAAAATTTTTGACATGGTTAAGTGTTTGGACTGAGACGGAATAATTGCATGGCCGATTCGTGAGACTGCCAAACCTGCGCTATTGCCGACCTTCAAGACATCACCACCATTGTAAATCTCGGAATGGGTCATCATGGCGTCATTCGGAGTCGCGTGAGATGCGGCTCTAGTATCAGGATACCAAGCATCAGACACAGCCGGATTGGGTTCACCATCAACAGCGACATTCGCTGGGGGTGCAGGGCGGTCGTCATACCGCTTGAAACAATGAACGGCCGTATGGCCGTGAGACCTGCAAATCTGACATCAGTGGGATCCTCCACCGCTGCGACTACGGCCAGAACTGCCTATGCCTCTCCAGTGTCGCCCGCCACGGTTATTTCCGGGATGCCTGCCGCTGGAATCACCATGACCTCTTCCACGACCTGCAAATAGCGCCATCAGAGCCTGGGTTTGACCGACGGCGTCAGCGACTATGAAATCATCAGAGTTGATGAATTCCTGATTCTGCAAGTGGTCAGCAAGTTGGGCTAACGTTACTGTTGCGGTGGAGACGGTCAGCGCACTTGCCATCGATCGATATTCGGGAAGGAGTTCGCGAAGTGCATATAGCACCTGTTCGTCGGGAGAGAGCGGTCGTCCAGCGAGTGAGAGAGCTTCGACGAGCATTTGTGCTTTTCCGAGATATTCAGCCTGCGACTGATTCCCTTGCCGGAGAGTCTGAAACTGGCCGAGGAGACTCAAACATCTTGACCGTGACGACGAGGCTAAAACAGCAGTGATGGCATCCCAAATCTCCCGAGCGATGGCCCTGTCAACGGCGAGGTACATGACCTCGTCGGTGAGTGACAAGATCAGAAGATACAAGATCGACTGATCTTGTTGGACCCAATTTTGATGCGCCGAATTGGGTACCGGAGGCGTGGCAGAGGTCGACGTCGGCTGCCGGGAAGTGGAGACGGTGGCCGGCGGACACGGGTGCGAACCGTCCAGGAAGCTGAGCAAGCCTTGCCCGCGTAGGAATGGTACCAGTTTGGTTCTCCAGTGGAGGTAATTACGGGTTGTGAGCTTCACCGAAACATAGTGGTGAGCGGCCGTGAGTGAGGGTGGCGGAACTGGTGGTGGGTTGGTAGCTACAGCGAGAGTGCCGTCGGTCGGTGGGTTGGCCATGGTTGATGATCGGAAACCAAACGCGAAGGAGGATCGGGAAAGGAGGAAAAAGTTACGCTCACCTCTCGTAACTGATACCAGATTAGTGAAAGGATTTGATTTCAATGCAGATTACAAGAGAGAGAGAGAGTCTATTTATTATAACCTCTCTTATTCTATAGGCTAAACTAATATGACTAAGTTACATCCACTAGAACTAATAACATAATATATAAAATAATAAGGAAATAGTAACAAGTAAATATATCATAACTCACAATGGGGAGTCAAGTTTAGAATGTTGTGATTATCAATTTAACTGTATGTCCTATTTGACTAAGGTTGTCACAAAAAATATCTCAAACTGCTATTTATAAAATAAAAATAAAAAAAGGAAAAAAATAGCTCCATTAGTTCCTGGATAGTAAATTGTGAGTAAATACGCATGATCGAGCTCTGACAGTCACAAACCATATTGTGTGGGAGTTTTGGGGCTCTTTGTGAGCACCCGACATTGATCGTCTTACTTAATTCGTCGTTGAATCACTGTGATTATTTACCACTCACCGTCATGTTAGGTTGAAGTATGGGGCCTATAGGTGATAAAATTTCACCTTTTTATGAGGAAAAAAATATTGAGTAATAGCTCACAAACATTGTAGGGTAGCAACAATTTTAGTGTGGCAATATTAATTACTAATAATATAGTGACATATAAAGCATGCCTACAAAATTAGATTCCGAGGATAGACTGCTCATTTTCCAAAAAAAAAAAAGGATAGACGGGTCAAAACAATCTCATAATGATACTTTTACTAAATTAACTAGATAAAATTATGCACCGTTAATCCATCAATATATGTATTGGAATACCCCTTCTCTCTCAATTGATAAGGACAGAAGTTAACCTTTATTCTGTCGTTTATTGTGAACAAGATTTGAGGATCCGATATTTCCAAAAAAAAAAGAAGATTTGAAGATACGATCTGTATAGTGATTTTGGGGGTCCCGAATATTGCAGAGTATATATGTACACACAGTGTGGTTGCTGTGCACCCAAATTTTGGGGCACTTTTATTTTATTTTTTTAAAAGAAAGAATTATTATATATTTATGTTTTATATATTAATGTTGGTGTGGTTTAGGTATAAAAAAATTAAAACGATCTAAAATTTTAAAAAGCTTACATTCTTAATTCTGAAGGACTTGATTTATTTATAAAGTTGTTGTCCTATAATTTATAAGACTTGAGGCGGGTCTATTTGATATTGTAAAATTATTATATATAAAGACTTAAAGAGTAAAAAATTACTCGTATTCCTATTACTCCGTATAATGCATACAAGCAAGATTTGTATTCACAACGCAGGAATTCGATCTCAATAATCATTAATTTGAAGTGCGTTGTATGTGCATTTGGTATTTTCAATTTTTTTATTCTTCACAATATGTAAGTTAAATATCTTAATTCTTTAATTTTATTTAAAATTTTAAAATTATTAATTCAATAACTAACCCTAGCTAGTAATTTTTCTTTGAGTTAATTCCAGCAATGGTCCTTCGACTATGTTGATTTTCAAAAATTAGTCTCCGACTTTTAATTTGGACAATTTAAGTCCCTTGACTTTCAAATTCTTTCCAATGTTGGTCCTTTCGTCAAATTTTGGTTAAGTGGAGGTTAAATGAAGGGGTAAAATTGTTTGTTCACCTGTATAGTGTATTATTACTCGTGTTTCTCCTGTCCTATACGCTATATATATGAATATAATCACAGTCAAAGACGCTTCGACTAAGATTATAAGGCTTCGATTGAGACTTCGGTTGAGATTATATTCATATATACCGCACATAGGACAAGAGAAATATGAGTAATAATACACTAAACAGGTGAACGGACAATTTTACACATTCATTTGACCTCAACTTAACCAAAATTTGACGAAAGGACCAACATTGGAACGAATTTGAAAGTCAAGGGACCTAAATTTTCCAAATTAAAAGTCAGGGACTAATTTTAGAAAATCAACATAGTCGGAGGACCATTGCTGGAATTAACTCAATTTTTTTTTATAGGTGAAAGTATAATCTAATTTCTTGTATTTGATGCTACAATTGCAATATCAAATAGTCTTAACTATTTCAATTACCGTTGTTTATGCATAAAGATGTTTTTTAAAGTTAAAGTTGTTAAAATTTTACTTATGTTCAAGTATTTTGTAAGAAAGACTCAATGAATTGGTGAATGATTTTAAATCTAAATATGCTCGAAGAAAAAGAATGTCACTTTTCAAGTGAAAATTTGAATGATAAATTTTGTATGGACTACTAGAATTTTCGCACGTGCGTTGTACAGAATGGATTTGTTATAATATTTTAAGAATATTTAGATCAATATATAATTATAAAAATTATAACATCGAATATTAAATAGCGCAATTGATGAAATTGGTTGGATCAATAATCTTTTCCAATATTTTCCTTGCTCGAATTAGAGCAAATAATTGTCCAATTACCCGTACGATGCACGGAATTTTTTTTATATCATATATTTAGATAATAAAAATAAAGATGAAATTATAAAAAATTATAATATTGAATGCGCACATTTATTTGATTATAAGATTAGTGCAAAAGTATTACTCAATTAATTGAATAATATATGACTTATTTGTTTACAATTATCTTTACAAGATCGATATTTAATATGACTTATGTAATTATATTATTACTAAAATAAATATGGGAAAATGAGAAATAATTTAATTATAATTATTATAAAAATAAATTCAACGATAACACTTAACTTAATTATCATAATAATTATTAGGCAATTATTATTAGTCAATTACACTAATATATTTGCAATTATACTTTTATACCTTAAGTATATTCATTTTCGCATTTAGTTTTTTCTTCTCCTCCATATTTGAATGAATTTATTTTAATTCTTATAAAAAATCTAACAATCCGTGTTTAATTAATTTTTTTAAAGTTTAAATAATTTAAAGTTTTCAAAAGGTAAGTTTAATTAATTTTTACTTTTATATATAGTATAGAAGTATAGATTAATATCTTTTTATATTTTCAATCAATTAGTAGTATCAGTTTTTCTTTTCCATTTTATCTTTATTATTGTTTGGGCGAGAATTTCACAAAGGATGATTTTTATTTTTATTAATAGTAGTATATATATAGAAGTATAGATAAGTATTTGAATTTTTATTATTGGTGTAAATAATAATTAATAAATTATTTTTTTTCTTATAAAATTACGCGTGATTTGTTTCCATTACTCTCACAATTATATTGGTTTAATTATTCTCAGAATTTGGAAAATAAAATTTTGTAACAAATTAAACTTTATTAATTTTGTACTTTTATTAATAGTATTGATACGTGAATATAGAAACAATATTACCAATTAATAGATATTAGTTAATTTCTATTTTACATTTTCTTACCAAATAAACTTTATTAATTATTTGACCAATAAAATATTTAATTAATTGATCTAATTACAAAAGTTTGGGCAGGAAAATAAAATAGTAGGATTTTACTTTTATATATAGTAGAGATTTATATTGATAGATTTATAATTAAATATTTAAATTTAGAATTTAAAAAATTAGCATTTAAATTTTGTATGATTAATGTAGAGCATATGTAAATATTTATGAACACATATTTTGTTAATTTTATAATTTCATTTCCTTAATTATATTTCATATTTTATTGATTATAATTTAATGAAATTGCCAAAAAATATTGCCGCAGAAGAAATATTATATTTCTCAATGAAGTTAATTATATTAATTATAATTACCAAATATTGTGGAAATTACCATAATAATTTCATTAAATATATCAATTATAATATATTTTTTTCTCTTCTAATATTAAAATATATTACCATAAATTAGCATAATAATTAATGAAATTGCCACAATTTTAAAATATATTATCATAAACTTACCATAATAATTACACGAAAAAAGTGAAAAATTACCAGAGTAATTACCATTAATAAATATTGAGAAATTAAATTAAAAATAATTATATATGAAAGTAAGTATAATTTATTTTGTGTCAATAATATTACACTGAAAAATGTGAAGAAAATTAATATAAATAATTATTAGGCAAGAATACTAATAATTAATTATTAAGGCATGCATGATTTATTTTGTACTAATAATATATAATAAATAAGATATAATATTATTAAATCAAAATTATTAAGAATAATGTGTCCACAGTACAAAATAAATTATACTTACCTTATTAATTAATTATATTAATATAATTGCCTAATATAAATTTACAATTATAGCTTTGTATAAGAAAAACATAGAAACTTGAATGGCATATTTAAACCTCGAAGTCAACATACTGACTATGAGTTAAATAAAACCCTACAGAATTATCAAAATCACCGTCGTCATCATCCTCGATCCCATCTCTACACTCTTCCATAAACTAAACCATTAGGGTTCTGTTACCGAGCCTCTTACTCCTCATTTACCTTTTGTTGAAGCAGAGCCTCCTTAAGTATCTTCGAGCTTATACCAAGCAATATAAACTACCAAAAATATTGAAGTACATGAGAATATAGTTAGAAAAAGGTTAAAAAAAAATCATACTGAAAGTTGTAATTTTAGTGGTGATTAAAAATAAGAGTATCGTTCTCAAGGAATGGCTTAAAGGGGATTTGAGTAATAAGGGGTTAAGCATGGGTTCATGTAGTGTTTGAAAGCTAACCTAAAGATATTGGAGTATTGCATGTTCAAATAATCGGTAATGTAAACAAGTAATTGAAATAAAAGAACAATATATGGAATAGAGATTTGAACTAAACATCCTTGAATAAAATCCCATTTGTGCCTTTAGTTTAAGTTATGCAAGTCTAGATGATGAACTTGGGGAAATGGTTTAAGTGCCAATGTCACTCTCGTGATCACTTGGACTATCAACTAATCCTAAGTCCCATTCTCATGGCAACTTGGCTAGAAGAGGCAATTTAACAAACACTTTGTGTGCCTATTTCCTTCAAACTCCCTTTTCTCAAAGGTAAGTAAGAAATATGATAGGTATGGCTATGGTGTAGCCCTATTCTCATAGGTGGAACACCAATTCCAAATATCTCTTGCATAATTTGGCCATAATTATGAAGAGTCAATTCAATTCTACCCAATCCATAACCAAGTTCAACATTAAGACAATACAAAACCTAATTTATGCAATTTAATTCTGTTGGTCCCAAGGGGATGGGGTACAAGTCTAGAGGGGGGGGGGTGAATAGACTTGTATAAGATTTTGCAAATCTTTTTCGACTTCTCGTGTGTATCGAACTTAGGATGTTTAGGTCCGATACCTCACAAGATGAAGACAAAGTTTTATGCGCAGCGGAAAAGTTATCCCCTTTTTATTTGCACGAGTTTGAGTTAGTTCGAGAGGTGTAGTTATATGCAGCAGTGCAGTTCGAGAGTTAGATCGAGAGATAAAGACAGAAAGTAAATGCGAGAGAGATTTTTAAGTGGTTCGGCCAACCTGCCTACATCCACTCATCTTCCAGAAACTCCCTGGAAGGATTGCACTAAAAACTTCCCTTTCTAGTACAATATCGAGCGCTTGAGCTTTGATCACGAAGCCCGCCTCAAGCCTCAGGTTTTTCGCCCCGCTTCTTGTTACTCCACCTATCAAGCACTTGAGCTTTGATCACCAAGCCCGCCTCAAGCCTCAGGATCTTCACAAGACAGCTCCCAGGTTACTCCGCTTTTCTAAGGTTTTTCTCCCCGCTTCCAGTTACTCCACCTCTCGAGCACTTGAGCTTTGATCACCAAGCCCGCCTCAAGCCTCAGGATCTTCACTAGACAGCTGCCAGGTTACTCCGCCTCTCTTGCTTAATCCAAAGCAAGGACCTTTGATTGTCACAGTTGAATGTAACAAACTCCAATCTGACCACAAGCTATCGTTGAATCAACTTCAATGTAGAGCAGCTTCGGTCACCTTCTAGATGTGTAGCAGTTTAAGCTTTGTAACTCTCTCAAACACTAAGATGTGTTTTTCTCGCTATTTTGAATATCAGGATGATATTCCGGATTGAGCTGTAACACCCCAATTTTCACATCTGGGATTTATTACAAAATCCTAATATTACAATACATGGCGGAAGGTCTAACCAGTAGAAAACTCGGTGTTACCGCCACGCTCAGGTATCTCTCCTATACCCAAACGTTAAGGCTAAACTTACAACATCGACATCCACTCCCATCTTGTTTAGAGCTCATCGGGCTACTAGAGTCCACACTAATCTGCATCTAATAAGAGGCACAATGAAGTGTAGTTAGCACGACGGCTAAGTAAGAAAATCCATTTGTCACTTAAAAGTAGACAAAGGTTTGAAAACATTTTTAGTTTAGAAGTTAAAAAAAAAACATTTTCATGTCCTTTCAGACAAGTTTGCAAAACTTTCATTTCCAAGAATTTCATCATTTGCAAATAGAACCGCAGCTCTGATGCTCATAATAATCTGAACCGCAGCCCAGAGTAACAATAATTTTCATAGTAAAAAATTCACTTAGTTTCCCCTGAGTAAGCACGAGGCTTTCTTTTTTTCATAACTCCATCTCTTCTCAGCGAATAGACTTCGCTCTGTAGTATGAATTGATCATACAACCTCGGGCCATGGCATTTCCAGCCTTCCCGTAGGTCTCCTTATCCCAACCTAGGGCCATGGCACTCCAGCCCTCCCGTAGGTCCACCCTTATTCCAACCCCGGGCCGTGGCATTTAAGCCTTCCCGTAGGTCCCCACCTTATTCCAGAAACTAAGGGTTTGAAAACATTTTCCTTCCTTCAGTTTTTCTTCTTAAATCATTTCTTTTGGACATATTTCACAACTGAGTCCAATATTTGATATCGGCTACCTCTTTAGCCCCTGAAGGATTTTCAAACATCATTTTCTCAAACAATAAGGTTTTGACAACCTTTATATCAATCACGTAGCATACGTTTTCAACGTAAGTTTTCATAAACATTTTTGTGCATGAAAAATATGTTATTATGGTGATGTTTTAGGGACTTTGGATTCAAGGAAAGATCTAACGCTTCTACGGTTTTAGAAATCTTCTATTGAGGTAAGGAATTCCCTTAAGTTGGAATTAGTCACTTGAATTTGGATAATTGATTTTGGTTGAAATATGGTGTTTTTGGAGCTTTGGAAATATTTTTGTATACATGTTCATAGCTTGGATATGCTTGTATATGTTGTATTTATGTCCATATAGGCTTATACTTGTGAAAATAGTGAAAGGAAATCAGGGTAGATTCTGGCAGCAACTTCCATGATTTATGGGAAAAATTGGTAAGGTATTTTGACTCCATTTTTTGTAGATATGTAGTTCAACAATAGAACCTACATATAAAATTCATAATGATCGGAGTAGTATAAGTATAGTTTTCGGATTTTTCCCAAAACTGGACGGAGAGAAAAATATTTCGGCCAAGGGCAAAAAGGGAATTTTCTGTGTTTATTCGTGGATCAAAGTGACCAAAACTTTTGACGGACATCAAGTACTATAAGTTGGGGTTCTACCATAAAAATTTCAAGTGAAAAAGAGTTCGGAACTATTTTTACCGGCTCAATCTTTCGGACTGCGCCAAGCTGAAATTTTCTGAATTATGCTTAGTATGATTATGGATGTGTTAGTGATAATTGTGAGGTAGTTAGTGAGTTAATGGTGATCAGGTGATGCTAAGGACATGGATTAATGATAGAGATTAAATGATAATCTCATGATTTTTGGGTTATGGTTAGGCAATGACCTTACCTATTAGAATTTATATATTTGGATGTACGATATCCTCAAGTTATGATCTAATGGTGTTGATCATAGTGGAAGTTGTTGAGGACGATAGTTAAGGATGTTGGTTGATTTTAAGTGTGAGATGGACATATGAAGTGTATC
>NC_044926.1:25005167-25006116 GCF_003576645.1 Ipomoea triloba | reverse complement strand
TTAATCGAATTGAATTGAATTTTTTTTTGGATTAATCGGTCGGTTAATAGATTAACCAAACTTTTTAAAGCTAAAGTTCTAAATCCTAAAAATAATACCTATAATAATAATTTCAATTAAAATAATACATATAGTAATAAATCCATAAGAAAATATACAAAACTAATATCATAAAAACATTACAAATTTATGGAGATTTTACATATTGGATTATATATTTATTTATTTAGTTATATATATGTTAAAAATTTCGGTTAATCGTTCGGTTGACCGATAATTTCGAACCCAATTAACCGTTAATCGAAATTTAAAAAACCTTTAACGATTAATCGAATTGAAAAAGTTCAATTAAAACGGTTAACCGACACTTTTGAACCCAATTAATCATTAATACCGAGTGATAGTAAGATAGTAAGATACTGAAGAACCCCTACAATACGACGATACTGAGTTGGATTGTCAAACGACTCAACTACTAGAGTTACCGGTTTAGTTGTGGCAGCCGGAGTAGCCAGGGCTTTGCAATCCACCATCCCGGCACGTGTCAGAATGTCTTTCATATAGCGTCGTTGTGATAGAAGAAACCCATGCGAGTCGGAAATAGTCTCAATACCGAGAAAGAAGCTAGGTGCGCCTAAATCTCGGATTTTAATGGTTCTGGAGAGTTGAGCGAGTAGCTTATCAATTAACGGGCTATCATTACCCAACATAATAATGTCATCAACGTAGACAAGCAGATAGACCTTGGAGGCTCCAGCTGTGTAATAGAAAAGAGAGACATCAGTCTTGGACGCTGAAAACCCTGTTGAGCACAAGAACTCATGCAGGGGCTTGAACCATGCACGATGTGCCTGTTTAAGACCGTAGAGTGATCGTTGTAGACGATTAACATGACTCGGATGAATGGGATCTTCGTAGCCAGATGGTTGCTTTATGTATACCGTTTTAG
>NC_044926.1:24993728-24994593 GCF_003576645.1 Ipomoea triloba | reverse complement strand
TTAGCCCCTGAAGGATTTTCAAACATCATTTTCTCAAACAATAAGGTTTTGACAACCTTTATATCAAAATAGCATACGTTTTTCAACGTAAGTTTTCATAAACATTTTTGGATACACTTCATATGTCCATCTCACACTTAAAATCAACCAACATCCTTAACTATCGTCCTCAACAACTTCCACTATGATCAACACCATTAGATCATAACTTGAGGATATCGTACATCCAAATATATATAAATTCTAATAGGTAAGGTCATTGCCTAACCATAACCCAAAAATCATGAGATTATCATTTAATCTCTATCATTAATCCATGTCCTTAGCATCACCTGATCACCATTAACTCACTAACTACCTCACAATTATCACTAACACATCCATAATCATACTAAGCATAATTCAGAAAATTTCAGCTTGGCGCAGTCCGAAAGATTGAGCCGGTAAAAATAGTTCCCGGACTCTTTTTCACTTGAAATTTTTATGGTAGAACCCCAACTTATAGTACTTGATGTCCGTCAAAAGTTTTGGTCACTTTGATCCACGAATAAACACAGAAAATTCCCTTCTTGCCCTTGGTCCGAAATATTTTTCTCTCCGTCCAGTTTTGGTAAAAATTCCGAAAACTATAATTATACTACTCCGATCATTATGAAATTTTATATGTAGGTTCTACACTTGTTGAACTACATATCTACAAAAAATGGAGTCAAAATACCTTACCAATTTTTCCCAGTAAATCATGGAAGTTGCTGCCAGAATCTACCCTGATTTCCTTTCACTATTTTCACAAGTATAAGCCTATATGGACATAAATACAACATATACAAGCATATCCAAGCTATGAACATGTATACAAAAATAT
>NC_044926.1:24982465-24993703 GCF_003576645.1 Ipomoea triloba | reverse complement strand
TAGTGCAATCCTTCCAGGGAGTTTCTGGAAGATGAGTGGATGTAGGCAGGTTGGCCGAACCACTTAAAAATCTCTCTCGCATTTACTTTCTGTCTTTATCTCTCGATCTAACTCTCGAACTGCACTGCATATAACTACACCTCTCGAACTAACTCAAACTCGTGCAAATAAAAAGGGGATAACTTTTCCGCTGCGCATAAAACTTTGTCTTCATCTTGTGAGGTATCGGACCTAAACATCCTAAGTTCGATACACACGAGAAGTCGAAAAAGATTTGCAAAATCTTATACAAGTCTATTCACCCCCCCCCTCTAGACTTGTACCCCATCCCCTTGGGACCAACAGAATTAAATTGCATAAATTAGGTTTTGTATTGTCTTAATGTTGAACTTGGTTATGGATTGGGTAGAATGAATTGACTCTTCATAATTATGGCCAAATTATGCAAGAGATATTTGGAATTGGTGTTCCACCTATGAGAATAGGGCTACACCATAGCCATACCTATCATATTTCTTACTTACCTTTGAGAAAAGGGAGTTTGAAGGAAATAGGCACACAAAGTGTTTGTTAAATTGCCTCTTCTAGCCAAGTTGCCATGAGAATGGGACTTAGGATTAGTTGATAGTCCAAGTGATCACGAGAGTGACATTGGCACTTAAACCATTTCCCCAAGTTCATCATCTAGACTTGCATAACTTAAACTAAAGGCACAAATGGGATTTTATTCAAGGATGTTTAGTTCAAATCTCTATTCCATATATTGTTCTTTTATTTCAATTACTTGTTTACATTACCGATTATTTGAACATGCAATACTCCAATATCTTTAGGTTAGCTTTCAAACACTACATGAACCATGCTTAACCCCTTATTACTCAAATCCCCTTTAAGCCATTCCTTGAGAACGATACTCTTATTTTTAATCACCACTAAAATTACAACTTTCAGTATGATTTTTTTTTAACCTTTTTCTAACTATATTCTCATGTACTTCAATATTTTTGGTAGTTTATATTGCTTGGTATAAGCTCGAAGATACTTAAGGAGGCTCTGCTTCAACAAAAGGTAAATGAGGAGTAAGAGGCTCGGTAACAGAACCCTAATGGTTTAGTTTATGGAAGAGTGTAGAGATGGGATCGAGGATGATGACGACGGTGATTTTGATAATTCTGTAGGGTTTTATTTAACTCATAGTCAGTATGTTGACTTCGAGGTTTAAATATGCCATTCAAGTTTCTATGTTTTTCTTATACAAAGCTAAAAACTTCCCTTTTTAGTACAATATCGAGCGCTTGAGCTTTGATCACGAAGCCCGCCTCAAGCCTCAGGTTTTTCGCCCCGCTTCTTGTTACTCCACCTATCAAGCACTTGAGCTTTGATCACCAAGCCCGCCTCAAGCCTCAGGATCTTCACAAGACAGCTCCCAGGTTACTCCGCTTTTCTAAGGTTTTTCTCCCCGCTTCCAGTTACTCCACCTCTCGAGCACTTGAGCTTTGATCACCAAGCCCGCCTCAAGCCTCAGGATCTTCACTAGACAGCTGCCAGGTTACTCCGCCTCTCTTGCTTAATCCAAAGCAAGGACCTTTGATTGTCACAGTTGAATGTAACAAACTCCAATCTGACCACAAGCTATCGTTGAATCAACTTCAATGTAGAGCAGCTTCGGTCACCTTCTAGATGTGTAGCAGTTTAAGCTTTGTAACTCTCTCAAACACTAAGATGTGTTTTTCTCGCTATTTTGAATATCAGGATGATATTCCGGATTGAGCTGTAACACCCCAATTTTCACATCTGGGATTTATTACAAAATCCTAATATTACAATACATGGCGGAAGCGTCTAACCAGTAGAAAACTCGGTGTTACCGCCACGCTCAGGTATCTCTCCTATACCCAAACGTTAAGGCTAAACTTACAACATCGACATCCACTCCCATCTTGTTTAGAGCTCATCGGGCTACTAGAGTCCACACTAATCTGCATCTAATAAAGGGCACAATGAAGTGTAGTTAGCACGACGGCTAAGTAAGAAAATCCATTTGTCACTTAAAAGTAGACAAAGGTTTGAAAACATTTTTAGTTTAGAAGTTTAAAAAAAAAACATTTTCATGTCCTTTCAGACAAGTTTGCAAAACTTTCATTTCCAAGAATTTCATCATTTGCAAATAGAACCGCAGCTCTGATGCTCATAATAATCTGAACCGCAGCCCAGAGTAACAATAATTTTCATAGTCAAAAATTCACTTAGTTTCCCCTGAGTAAGCACGAGGCTTTCTTTTTTGAAATTTCAGCTTGGCGCAGTCGAAAGATTGAGCCGGTAAAAATAGTTCCCGGACTTGAATTTTTATGGTAGAACCCCAATAGTACTTTGATGTCCGTCAAAAGTTTTGGTCACTTTGATCCACGAATAAACACAGAAAATTCCCTTCTTGCCCTTGGTCCGAAATATTTTTCTCTCCGTCCAGTTTTGGTAAAAATTCCGAAAACTATACTTATACTACTCCGATCATTATGAAATTTATATGTAGGTTCTACACTTGTTGAACTACATATCTACAAAAAATGGAGTCAAAATACCTTACCAATTTTTCCATAAATCATGGAAGTTGCTGCCAGAATCTACCCTGATTTCCTTTCACTATTTCACAGTATAAGCCTATATGGACATAAATACACATATACAGCATATCCAAGCTATGAACATGTATACAAAAATATTTCCAAAGCTCCAAAAACCATATTTCAACCAAAATCAATTATCCAAATTCAAGTGACTAATTCCAACTTAAGGGAATTCCTTACCTCAATAGAAGATTTCTAAAACCGTAGAAGCATTAGATCTTTCCTTGAATCCAAAGTCCCTAAAAATCCATAATAACAATATTTTTCATGCACTTATATTAACACTTAAGTTAAAGCTTAAGTCTTAGAAGGAATCGAACGAACAAAACCGAAGTTCTTACCTATAGTAGAGCTCTTGGAGTTGAAGAAATGCCTAAGTGTTTTTGGATCACAATGGAAGACTAAGCTAAATAATTTTCTTCTTCTTCCTAGTGTGTTACACGAAAATGAAATGGAGAGTAGGAGAGAGATGAGATGATCTTGTTTGATATTGTTCTTGAAGACCAAGCAATCAAGTACAAAGCCTCCATACCTCATTAATGTTACATTAAATGGCCAAATCTTAGTCTAGGATTGGATTTGCCACATGTCATCACCCCATGGATCCTTATGAAGATATCAAATCTAATTGTCAGTTTATGCTTAATCCAGATGAATGTTCGGAGATTAATAACTTAATTTGGGAAATTCTAATACCAAAATTATCGTAAAATATTCCCGTCGCAAATCACCAATTTTGGGAATTTTTCGTATCCCGCTAAATTTAGGTACAGAGTCCGTAACAATTTATCCCTTACAGTCCATTTGAAATTTTTCTTGAACTAATAGAAATTCAGGCTTAATCGCATGATATTTAATAATCCCAATTCTAGAAAATTCGAACTGAATCTATATCCTTAAAATTTTCTCGGTTCGTGACCGGTGCGTAGTTCGCAGCCTATCGATAACTAATCCTTAAAAAAATTATTTCGAGCATCAAACCGTCTTCTCTTAAATGTCATAACTTAAAGACCTATTTTCCGAACCTCAAACTTATCGGAAAATACGAGGGTTACATGAGCACTAGCACTTGAACGTTTGAATTAGACACCTCTTAAGATTTTCAGAATGCCAACTTCCTCTGACGAAACTTCCCTTTTTTGAACTTGTGTCTTCACGTCCTTTTTATATGAGAGTTAAGGAATAATTCCGTTGGAGGGAAAATTATTCCGTTTGAAATTTGTCTCCCATGCTGTGTATGGGACTTGCATCTTTTCAGCATTTTTTATGGAGTGGTGGTCTTGTACTTGTACCTTTTGTTTGGTAGTGGATATTCCATAATCCACTTTCTTGAGTCCATGCTCCACTTGCTACTTTTGGTAAAAGTTACTCTTTTTATATTCCCATTGATCTCGTTTTAGGGAATAGACGACTTTGTATTGGTGCACCTTCTATCCGTTAGTTGTGGAATTCTGATGTGGCATTCACTTCTAGCACCTCCTTAATATTTTAACTCCATGTTATTCTTCTTCTCCAACTTTATCCATGCTTCCTGACTGTCATTTAACCTTTGGAGAAGTGTCAGTTTATCGAGACCAAAGATGATGTCTTGACCCCATGTATCGAGAGATTTCTCTCGAACTTCTGCTTATGTCTCGAACTGGATTGTTGTATCGAGAGGTCCTACCTCTCGAACTCTGCTTATGTCTCGAGACCTAGTTGATGTCTCGCAGACCCTTATTCCTCCAGTGTTGTCTCGTGCCTTCTATTGTATCTATGAAATTACAACACGAGACTTTCTAAGATGTTCATACAAGTTTCACCTTAAAGCTTAAATATCTTCCGAGTTGAGCTCAAGTTACCCGGTTGTATTTTTCGCTCTTAGTTTACTTGTCGAACTTACATTGATTCCTATCTTTCGAGACTTAGGGGATTCTAAATACATTTTGGTATCATAAAACCTATTACATTATGTTCCTAACAAATTCATATTGGGATTCATACATCAAGGAAGTTCAATTCAAATCTAAATATATTTAACTATTCATATTTGGAATGTAAAGCAATAAGCAATTGAAATAATAACATATATTCAAACAAACTTTAAGAAATATAAATGCACAAATATGAAATAAAGAACTTAACTTGATATTAATGGAAGGAATAATATGAAATTGATGTTGATGTTAGGAATACAAATGGATTCTTCTTCTAAATTTTCTAATTAATGGTAGATTACAAGTGTGGGATCATAACTCCATCTCTTCTCAGCGAATAGACTTCGCTCTGTAGTATGAATTGATCATACAACCTCGGGCCATGGCATTTCCAGCCTTCCCGTAGGTCTCCTTATCCCAACCTAGGGCCATGGCACTCCAGCCCTCCCGTAGGTCCACCCTTATTCCAACCCGGGCCGTGGCATTTAAGCCTTCCCGTAGGTCCCCACCTTATTCCAGAAACTAAGGGTTTGAAAACATTTTCCTTCCTTCAGTTTTCTTTCTTAAATCATTTCTTTTGGACATATTTCACAACTGAGTCCAATATTTGATATCGGCTACCTCTTTAGCCCCTGAAGGATTTCAAACATCATTTTCTCAAACAATAAGGTTTTGACAACCTTTATATCAAAATAGCATACGTTTTTCAACGTAAGTTTCATAAACATTTTTGGATACACTTCATATGTCCAATGATATTTAATAATCCCAATTCTAGAAAATTCGAACTGAATCTATATCCTTAAAATTTTCTCGGTTCGTGACCGGTGCGTAGTTCGCAGCCTATCGATAACTAATCCTTAAAAAAAATTATTTCGAGCATCAAACCGTCTTCTCTTAAATGTCATAACTTAAAGACCTATTTTCCGAACCTCAAACTTATCGGAAAATACGAGGGGTTACATGAGCACTAGCACTTGAACGTTTGAATTAGACACCTCTTAAGATTTTCAGAATGAACCAACTTCCTCTGACGAAACTTCCCCTTTTTTGAACTTGTGTCTTCACGTCCTTTTTATATGAGAGTTAAGGAATAATTCCGTTGGAGGGAAAATTATTCCGTTTGAAATTTGTCTCCCATGCTGTGTATGGGACTTGCATCTTTTCAGCATTTTTTATGGAGTGGTGGTCTTGTAACTTGTACCTTTTGTTTGGTAGTGGATATTCCATAATCCACTTTCTTGAGTCCATGCTCCACTTGCTACTTTTGGTAAAAGTTACTCTTTTTATATTCCCATTGATCCTCGTTTTAGGGAATAAGACCGACTTTGTATTGGTGCACCTTCTATCCGTTAGTTGTGGAATTCTGATGTGGCATTCACTTCTAGCACCTCCTTAATATTTTAACTCCATGTTATTCTTCTTCTCCAACTTTATCCATGCTTCCTGACTGTCATTTAACCTTTGGAGAAGTGTCAGTTTATCGAGACCAAAGATGATGTCTTGACCCCATGTATCGAGAGATCTTTCTCTCGAACTTCTGCTTATGTCTCGAACTGGATTGTTGTATCGAGAGGTCCTACCTCTCGAACTCTGCTTATGTCTCGAGACCTAGTTGATGTCTCGCAGACCCTTATTCCTCCAGTGTTGTCTCGTGCCTTCTATTGATCTATCTATGAAATTACAACACGAGACTTCTAAGATGTTCATACAAGTTTCACCTTAAGCTTAAATATCTTCCGAGTTGAGCTCAAGTTACCCGGTTGTATTTTTCGCTCTTAGTTTACTTGTCGAACTTACATTGATTCCTATCTTTCGAGACTTAGGGGATTCTAAAATACATTTTGGTATCATCAAAACCTATTACATTATGTTCCTAACAAATTCATATTGGGATTCATACATCAAGGAAGTTCAATTCAAATCCTAAATATATTTAACTATTCATATTTGGAATGTAAAGCAATAAGCAATTGAAATAATAAACATATAATTCAAACAAACTTTAAGAAATATAAATGCACAAATATGAAATAAAGAACTTAACTTGATAATTTAATGGAAGGAATAATATGAAATTGATGTTGAATGTTAGGAATACAAATGGATTCTTCTTCTAAATTTCCTAATTAATGGTAGATTACAAGTGTGGGAAGTGTTTTCTAAAGGTTCCTAGAGAGAAAAACTAAATGGGGGACTTAGAAATTCAAAAGTATATTGAAAATAACTACTATGATCTATTTATAGTCTAAAATCCGCGCCTTTTCGTAGCCTTCTGGATAGAAAGTCAGGGTGGGACTCACGGCCCACCGTGAGTCTCAATGATCAGAAACTGATCATTGAGACTCACGCTGACACTCGCGGTGTGAGTGTCAGCGTGAGTTCCTGATCAGAAACCACAATGAGGACTCACACTGACACTCACGGTGTGAGTGTCAGCGTGAGTTCTTCAAATTGACCTCCACGCCTTCGTTTTGCTCCTTTGTTCTCCGGTGTCCCCTTGGGTGTTTTCCTTATGCTTTAAACCTTCGTTTTCTCCCAAGATTAGCATCTTTTCATGCTTGTTTGCTCATTACTCGATCCTTCCTTTCTTTAAACAAAATACACAAAATTAAGCACTATTCCACATTCTTTTACATAACGTTTAAATAGAAAGCAAGCATAAATATGCACAAATAAAAGGCTATTTTATGACATATCAAATCTCCCCACACTTAGACCTTGCTTGCCCTCAAGTAAGACAAAACCAAGTTAAGTAGATTGAAATACCAAGCTCCTTCAAAAACAACCATACAATTCCAAAGATCAAGCAAATCAGTTGTAAAATCGATAGTCTAAATATTTGGTCTAAAAATGATAGTCTAAATAAATACTACTTTTTGTTTGAATTTTTCTAAGTGTTCTTAATTCTCTTTTGAGTAACATTGTCATTGTCTTCATCTTTACTATTTGTTCTCTTCCTTTTTGTTGGTAGTGTGTTATTTGCAATTCGATTATTGTTGGTAGCATAGATGACAACGTCATGCAATGAGATTATGATATAGGAGCTATGGACTTTCCTTCAGGTGTTCTGCTTGGGGTTTATTTGGTTCAACCATTATTGTTGAATGAGTTATTGTGGATAAAGAAATCCCTAGTTTAAGAAAAAAAAGATTAAATAAATTATTAAAAATTTGAAAATTTAAAATATTATGTATTCCAAAGATATTAAAAGGTAGTTTCTCGCTTCAATTTGCTAGGTAATGGGTTATTTGAGTACTTTCATTGTTAACAAATCCCCCAAGTAGTTAATATGATTGGTTTCAAACTATTCTTTTTTATTTTTTCATGGTATTAAAGAAATACATATGTATCATTTTTTTGGTGTAACTATTAATTTATTTAATTCATTAAGAGTAAAATAGAGCGATTCCACTTCAATTTGTTGGGTTATTTGAGTACTTTCTTTGTCAACCAATCCCCAAGTAGTTAATATAATTAACTTGAAATTATTTATAAAAAAATTCATAGTATTAATAAAATACTTGGTAAATAAATAAATAACATTATTTTGTATTATAACTTTGATATTTAATTACAAGATATTGTAAAAATAAGATAATGGACAATGTAATGAATATCAATTGATAAACTTGAATATAAATAATCTTTGCATGAGAGAAAATAAAAACAATATAACTAATGAAATTATTTCTCTTATTTAATTTAATTTATTTAATGAATAATTTTTCAAATAAAGGTATTGTAGACACATAATTCTAAATTAAAGAAATACATATGTATCATTTTTTGTTGTAGCTACTAATTTATTTAATTTAATAAGAGTAAAATAGAGTGAGAAAATTACTTATGTCAAATTTGATTGAGATGAGGTTCGAACCTAAGACTTTTTTTTTTATAGAACTTAATGGGTAAGTTAAAAGTTAACGGATTATTAACGGAGAAGAGAATATTTAACGGAAAACTTAACGGATAATCATAAAAGTAAGGTTAAATTAGGTAATCTCTATTAATAATATTAATCTGAATTATCTTAACCATCTATTTGATTAAATAATTCATCTTAACCATCCATTTGATTAAATAATTTGGCCGCCATTTTTTCTACTCATTTTAGGCATAACTCTCTTTGGCTTTTATTAGTATAGTAGATATATAATTATAATTATAATTATAATTTCATAGAGTTATGAAATTGTGAACATAGAATTATAAAATTGTGAACATAGAGTGGTTGTAGCATTTTTTTTTAGGTACAAGCAAATACCCGGAGTATTCCGGGGTTATCGATTCACAGGGAAGCGGGGTATTAAACACTAGTTACTAATTAATTCACGAGAAGCTATTCCTACGTTAACAATGGGTATTTATAGTTAATTATGAAAACAAAATAAATGAAGTAAGGCAAACGGACTTTTATATACAAGAGATTAAGAGCAGAATTTTTGGATGTCAAAGTGTTTAATCACCTAGTGCCAATCTAAAGTGAAATAATCATTCGGGTTAAAACAAGTGTGGATGATTGCAAAGGGAAAGATTACTCTCGTAATTCAAACCCAAAATAAGGTAATTAGAATACTCACTCCCGTAAGCTATTCACAACATATAATCAAGAACAAGCAATAAATGGAATACCCACTCTCGTAGGCTATTCACAATTGGAATACTCACTCTCGTGAGATATTCACAATAAATCCCTTAATCAACATGTCCTCTCTCGAGGTACAAGAATCAAGTGCAATTGTGGGTGCTCTAATTCATAGACAAATTTAGCAATGAAACAAGTAATTAGGATCCTTAACTACAAGCATAATCAAGAAATTAAGCCACAATTACAACACGAGTAATAAACTTAAATAGATATTTCATTTAAGCAATTCAAGAACTAGGCACATAGGTTCATAAACACTTTTCAATCCAAAAATCCCAAAGGAAAGCTTAGCCTACCATGGCTAAAATAGATTCAACAAATATACAATAAAGCTTTAAAATAGAAAAGAGAGGAAGAAATTCTCCCGAATGATGCCTCCAAGCTCTTCTCTTTGATCTCTCTTCTCCAAATGATTTTTCCTTGTTGAACTCTTGAGAAGATGAGAGCTTCCCTTTCTTGATCTCTGTTGGTCCCGAATGGGTGGTGAAAAGTCTAGAGGGGGGGTNATCTTCCGAGTTGAGCTCAAGTTACCCGGTTGTATTTTTCGCTCTTAGTTTACTTGTCGAACTTACATTGATTCCTATCTTTCGAGACTTAGGGGATTCTAAAATACATTTTGGTATCATCAAAACCTATTACATTATGTTCCTAACAAATTCATATTGGGATTCATACATCAAGGAAGTTCAATTCAAATCCTAAATATATTTAACTATTCATATTTGGAATGTAAAGCAATAAGCAATTGAAATAATAAACATATAATTCAAACAAACTTTAAGAAATATAAATGCACAAATATGAAATAAAGAACTTAACTTGATAATTTAATGGAAGGAATAATATGAAATTGATGTTGAATGTTAGGAATACAAATGGATTCTTCTTCTAAATTTCCTAATTAATGGTAGATTACAAGTGTGGGAAGTGTTTTCTAAAGGTTCCTAGAGAGAAAAACTAAATGGGGGACTTAGAAATTCAAAAGTATATTGAAAATAACTACTATGATCTATTTATAGTCTAAAATCCGCGCCTTTTCGTAGCCTTCTGGATAGAAAGTCAGGGTGGGACTCACGGCCCACCGTGAGTCTCAATGATCAGAAACTGATCATTGAGACTCACGCTGACACTCGCGGTGTGAGTGTCAGCGTGAGTTCCTGATCAGAAACCACAATGAGGACTCACACTGACACTCACGGTGTGAGTGTCAGCGTGAGTTCTTCAAATTGACCTCCACGCCTTCGTTTTGCTCCTTTGTTCTCCGGTGTCCCCTTGGGTGTTTTCCTTATGCTTTAAACCTTCGTTTTCTCCCAAGATTAGCATCTTTTCATGCTTGTTTGCTCATTACTCGATCCTTCCTTTCTTTAAACAAAATACACAAAATTAAGCACTATTCCTTCCTTTCTTTAAACAAAATACACAAAATTAAGCACTATTCCACATTCTTTTACATAACGTTTCACAAAATTAAGCACTATTCCACATTCTTTTACATAACGTTTAAATAGAAAGCAAGCATAAATATGCACAAATAAAAGGCTATTTTATGACATATCAAATCTCCCCACACTTAGACCTTGCTTGCCCTCAAGTAAGACAAAACCAAGTTAAGTAGATTGAAATACCAAGCTCCTTCAAAAACAACCATACAATTCCAAAGATCAAGCAAATCAGTTGTAAAATCGATAGTCTAAATATTTGGTCTAAAAATGATAGTCTAAATAAATACTACTTTTTGTTTGAATTTTTCTAAGTGTTCTTAATTCTCTTTTGAGTAACATTGTCATTGTCTTCATCTTTACTATTTGTTCTCTTCCTTTTTGTTGGTAGTGTGTTATTTGCAATTCGATTATTGTTGGTAGCATAGATGACAACGTCATGCAATGAGATTATGATATAGGAGCTATGGACTTTCCTTCAGGTATTCTGCTTGGGGTTTATTTGGTTCAACCATTATTGTTGAATGAGTTATTGTGGATAAAGAAATCCCTAGTTTAAGAAAAAAGATTAAATAAATTAATAAAAATTTGAAAATTTAAAATATTAT
>NC_044926.1:24970239-24977453 GCF_003576645.1 Ipomoea triloba | reverse complement strand
GCAGTTGACTCATTGGTAAATCTCTTACGAGAACCAAACTCATGCTTTTTAAAATTCTGCATTGGCGAAAAATTATTGCTTTGAAGCTTCGGCCTTGCAGTGTTTATTCTAGCATTAGTTTGATAACCAATTCCTTGTCTCATAGTGCTATCTTGACTTTTGACAAATTTTACTACTTGGGCTTTATTAGTTAAAGAAGTAGTAGAATTAGTCAATTTTTCAGAAATTTTAGAACATGTAGGATCATAGCCCAGTCCGGCTTTATCTCCTGAGGGTTTTTGCATATTTACCATTTTATCCATTATTTTGGATGAATGTGTAAATGATGCTATTGTCTCCCTAAGATTATGTTCTCTAATTTCTCTAGCTTTACACTCTTCTTGAAGGCGAATATTTTCAGCTTTCAAGTTTCTCATCTCAAGTAAAGCATTTTGCAATTTCTCATTTATTTTATCTTTTTCAAGAATTAGAGAATCATTGCGCTCTTTGAGTTGAGAATGAGTGTCCATAACAGTTTGACAATCTTTCATTAATTGAAATATAGATTCTCTAGAAAAAGATGAATTTACATAATCAAAAGATTTAGATGTTACCTCGTCTTCTTCTACTTCATGCGCCATTAGGCATTTTTCTTGGAAATCTGATTCACTGGTTATGCTTAGAAGACACAGCAGTGCAGTATCCTCCGTTGAGCTATCACTTTCATCACTTGAAGATTCCTCAGACCCACTTGTCTCAAGAGGGTCACTTATTAAAGCTTTCCTTTTATCCTTCTTGAATCTTCTATCCTTTGATTCAGATATTTCCTGTGGAGAGTTAGAAGTATTTTTATTTTGATTTTTACTTACCTTGGGGTATGGACATTCTGCCATGAAATGTCCTGGTTTTCTACAGTTGTAACACAAGTTTGTGTTATCATCAGAAAATTCCCTTCTTGGTCTTCTGGATGAACTTCCTTGATTTCTTTGAGATGAATTGTTGAAGTTGTTTTTCCACATGAATTTTTTGAATTTCCTAACAAGTAAAGCAAATTGTTCGTCAGATAAAAAATCATTATTTCCTACTAACCTTGAGTTTGATGGTTGTTCGGCTACTAAGGCTGTGGTTCTTTCTTCACGTTCCTCCTCAAGTTTTGATTTCATCTCGAACTCGTACGCTTTGAGATCACTAAAGAGTTTGTCAGTTGAAACAGTTTTTAGATCCCTATGATCTCGCATGGCTGTCACTTTCATATCCCAGCTTGACGGTAGTCCGCGGAGTATTTTGAGAGAGATTTCTTTCTGATTAATGGTCTTTCCAAGATCACTAATTTCTCCCAAAACTTTGACCAGTCTAGCCTCCATGTCCGCAATGTTTTCACTTGGCAGCATCTTGAAGTCTTCAAACTTTTTCATTGCAATTGTGAGTTTGTTGTCTTTTTCCTGTTCGTCTCCTTCGCCGATTTGGATTAAGACATCCCACACGTCTTTAGCTGTTTTGCACTTACGGATTTTTGGGAAGATTGTATCATCCACAGCTTTGAACAGTATATCCTTAGCTATATTGTCCAGGTTACTTCGCAATCTATCGTCAGAAGTCCATTCCATCTTTGGCTTTGAAACATACTGCGGTCCATCTGGGCTTAGGATTGATGAAGGATTGACCTTCATGATTTCAATAGGACCATCTGAGATAACATCCCACATTTCATCGTGAAGAGCGGATAAATGTACCTGCATGCGTATTTTCCAATCATCAAATTTGTCAAGAGAGAATAATAAGTTCTGAGCTAAATCTTTCTTCATTTTGAAGATTAGATCTGTCTAGCAGTCAAGATTTGACTCAAATAGACAACTGCTCTGATACCACTTGTTGGTCCCGAATGGGTGGTGAAAAGTCTAGAGGGGGGGTGAATAGACTTTTCAAGCAAATTAAAAATTAATAACACTTTAACTAAAAATAATTCCAAGTGAATAAATTGAACTTGAAATGCACAGCGGAATAAAGTACGTAAAATGCTATAATTAAAACGCAGTGAAGGAGAGGAGATATATCACATGCAATACGATAGAAATACTTGGAATAGCTCAAATGTGATATATAATAAATTTGACTTGCATGCGGACGTAAGAGATAACAAATAATAGCAAACCCAGATAAGAATGAATAGTGATGAATAGTGACGAAATAGTAACTGGGTTTAGAAAATATTATGCTGCAAATTAGAGTGTGTGTGTGAGCATGAATATTATGTGTGCAGAGCAAAAATATATATGGGCAGTAAATAAATGAGAGAGAGATTTTTAAGTGGTTCGGCCAAACCCAGCCTACGTCCACTATACTCCTTTCACTATCTTCAATCACCCAGATACAATAGTGAACACCAAGTGCCAACCCAGCACTTCTATCTACACCTAGTAGATATTGAGTATTTCGCACAAAGCTATACTCCTACACCAACGAGTGTCTCGCACAAAGCTACACTCCCCAGGGTTTTCACAAGCTTCTCTTGTTACTCAGCCCTCTGTCTACACTCAGTAGAAATTTTGATACAAGGTAGTAAAAGAAAATATTTTTCTCCAACTCTCAGGAACTAAAAATATGGATTTTTGGTTTTTCGGATTTTTCTTGCTTTGCTATTCTCAGATGTATCACACTGCTTTTCTTGCCTTTCACTTGTATATCTCTATTTTTCTTCTTGCTCAAGTGTCTCGTATTTATAGCTGATGAAAGAATTAATCCGTTGGAAAAGATTAATTCTTTATTGTTGATGTGCTTATTGCAGTCTCCGTATTTCTTCCGCTTCCTGATATTCCTCCTGATCCTCCTTTCCCTCCTGAAATTGCTCCTTCTTTTTTTCCTTATATTCCTCCTGAAATTGCTCCTCTTTTCTTCTGGCCTTAATTCCGTTGGAGAGTTGAGTTGATATAGAGTTGATATATTCCACAATGTAGTCAGATTACTTTGAGTTGAGTTGATATATTTATTCCACAATTCATATTATTTTGTAGTGTAGTGTTTGTAGACATATTCCATTTTGTAGTGTAGTGTTCAATCTCCAGATATTCTTCATCTGTTTGGAATGTAGTAAATAGACCTATTCTCCTTATTTTCGTATCTCCGTACCTCCACCACAGCTCAAAACCATTTTGAGCAAATCAGTCAAATATATCCGTTGAAGTGAACAAATCAGATTTATACACCTTTGTCTTTTTGTGTTTGTATGACTTCCTTGTAATATTCTTCTTTTGTCCTTAGTGTTTGTATTACTTCCTTGTAATATTCCTTCATGAATTTTCGCATCTTCCATGTGCATTTTCGCAGTCTTCAATGTGCATTTTCATCTGAATTAATTTTTCTCAAAATAAACTCTCCTGGGATTTGAACACAGCACCACTTAGATCATTTTCCAAGTTCAACTCCAATGCTCTGCTCAATCCTTTGTTTACTATGCCTGTAAATAATATATGAGTAGTAATGATGTCTTCATAATAAGAGTTGTAGCCTTTTAAGTCTTCTTTCCAATGGCTCAAGAATCACCTCATTTGGATATTCCTAGGAAGAGATATGGTCCGATTACTGAGATGTCGCCATGGTTGTGAGAATCTTTTGCTCCACTTTTCCTTTGTTTTGTTCTTGTGATCAAATCCATTGAAAGTGCAACTCCTTGAGTCTTTTGGAAGTATTTTAGCCATCATCTTAGATTCACCTTGGCTCCCCTTTGGCTTGAATTCATTCAAAAATGCACCGAAAGACGTACATTGTCTTCAATTCATCAATTTATGCACTTAAAGATATAAATAATTAAATTAAGGCACATTTTGCATAAAATTAAAGTATTTATCACTCAAAATATGTTTATATACGGGGTGAAAATATGAACAAATAGGCACTTATCATAGAGTTATGCAATTGTGAACATAGAGCTATAAAATTGTAAGTATAAAATTATGAAATTGTGAACATAAAATTATGAAATTATGAACATAGAGTAATTTGGGGGGGGGGCATGGCATAACAACTGACAACAATGTTTGCTTGTTCCACCGCCCGCTATAAAACAACTTTTTTCCTAACTTTAGCAGTTATGACTTCAAATTTCCAATTAGTGTAGGTTAACTCTTAACTCAGAAATATTTTTTCTCTAACTAAATATTTAAATTGATAGATGTAATTCATGTTTATATATAGAGCTAATACTCAATGTAATTTTAGACTATAGTTATTTTTTTAATTTAGTCCTAAATAATTTTTTATATTTAATTATGTCATCGACTTTGATAATTTTACCCAATAGAATCAGTGACTAAATTAAAAAAAAAAAGTACTATAGTCAATCAATAAATTTAGTATTAATAGAGGTAAAGTTACCAAAGTATCTTAAAATAGGACTCAAGTGAGTAAATCATCCAAGTCAAAGATTTAATTAAGCACAACAAGTCATTTAAGACTAAACTAATTTGTTAAATTTAATCATTTATGTTTTAATACAATATTAATGCCATTTCTATGTATTTGTTAATATTAGTTTAATCGGGGCAACCCCAACTATGTGATCAGACTATTGGTGTGGTGACTACAAGTTTTCAAGTTCAACCCTTAGTGAGACCGATCTATTGACCTTCCTAGTTTGAGCTGGTCAATTATATATAGAAAATTTAAGTGGGTTTACCTCCCGTGGTCCTTAACAGATAAAGGTGACGAGGCGTGATTTTTCTAATGCGCACTCTGGATAGTAACGGTAGATTTTTCTTGAAAAAAAAAATAGTTTAATCAGGGTCGGCCCTAAGGGGGTGAAGGGTGGCACCTATTCAAGGCCCATCTATATAGGGCCCATAGGTCATAAGATATATGGAGTATTATATATATAATAGAGTTAACTCCAGCAATAGTCATCCGACTATGTTGATTTTTCAAAATTAGTCCCCGACTTTAATTTAGACAATTTAGGTCCTTTGACTTTCAAATTCTTTCCAATGTTGGTCCTTTCGTCAAATTTTGGTTAAGTTGAGGTCAAATGAATGGTAAAATTGTTTGTTCACCTGTTTAGTGTATTATTATCACTGTNCATTTGTCCTTAGTGTTTGTATTACTTCCTTGTAATATTCCTTCATGAATTTTCGCATCTTCCATGTGCATTTTCGCAGTCTTCAATGTGCATTTTCATCTGAATTAATTTTTCTCAAAATAAACTCTCCTGGGATTTGAACACAGCACCACTTAGATCATTTTCCAAGTTCAACTCCAATGCTCTGCTCAATCCTTTGTTTACTATGCCTGTAAATAATATATGAGTAGTAATGATGTCTTCATAATAAGAGTTGTAGCCTTTTAAGTCTTCTTTCCAATGGCTCAAGAATCACCTCATTTGGATATTCCTAGGAAGAGATATGGTCCGATTACTGAGATGTCGCCATGGTTGTGAGAATCTTTTGCTCCACTTTTCCTTTGTTTTGTTCTTGTGATCAAATCCATTGAAAGTGCAACTCCTTGAGTCTTTTGGAAGTATTTTAGCCATCATCTTAGATTCACCTTGGCTCCCCTTTGGCTTGAATTCATTCAAAAATGCACCGAAAGACGTACATTGTCTTCAATTCATCAATTTATGCACTTAAAGATATAAATAATTAAATTAAGGCACATTTTGCATAAAATTAAAGTATTTATCACTCAAAATATGTTTATATACGGGGTGAAAATATGAACAAATAGGCACTTATCATAGAGTTATGCAATTGTGAACATAGAGCTATAAAATTGTAAGTATAAAATTATGAAATTGTGAACATAAAATTATGAAATTATGAACATAGAGTAATTTGGGGGGGGGGCATGGCATAACAACTGACAACAATGTTTGCTTGTTCCACCGCCCGCTATAAAACAACTTTTTTCCTAACTTTAGCAGTTATGACTTCAAATTTCCAATTAGTGTAGGTTAACTCTTAACTCAGAAATATTTTTTCTCTAACTAAATATTTAAATTGATAGATGTAATTCATGTTTATATATAGAGCTAATACTCAATGTAATTTTAGACTATAGTTATTTTTTTAATTTAGTCCTAAATAATTTTTTATATTTAATTATGTCATCGACTTTGATAATTTTACCCAATAGAATCAGTGACTAAATTAAAAAAAAAAAGTACTATAGTCAATCAATAAATTTAGTATTAATAGAGGTAAAGTTACCAAAGTATCTTAAAATAGGACTCAAGTGAGTAAATCATCCAAGTCAAAGATTTAATTAAGCACAACAAGTCATTTAAGACTAAACTAATTTGTTAAATTTAATCATTTATGTTTTAATACAATATTAATGCCATTTCTATGTATTTGTTAATATTAGTTTAATCGGGGCAACCCCAACTATGTGATCAGACTATTGGTGTGGTGACTACAAGTTTTCAAGTTCAACCCTTAGTGAGACCGATCTATTGACCTTCCTAGTTTGAGCTGGTCAATTATATATAGAAAATTTAAGTGGGTTTACCTCCCGTGGTCCTTAACAGATAAAGGTGACGAGGCGTGATTTTTCTAATGCGCACTCTGGATAGTAACGGTAGATTTTTCTTGAAAAAAAAAATAGTTTAATCAGGGTCGGCCCTAAGGGGGTGAAGGGTGGCACCTATTCAAGGCCCATCTATATAGGGCCCATAGGTCATAAGATATATGGAGTATTATATATATAATAGAGTTAACTCCAGCAATAGTCATCCGACTATGTTGATTTTTCAAAATTAGTCCCCGACTTTAATTTAGACAATTTAGGTCCTTTGACTTTCAAATTCTTTCCAATGTTGGTCCTTTCGTCAAATTTTGGTTAAGTTGAGGTCAAATGAATGGTAAAATTGTTTGTTCACCTGTTTAGTGTATTATTATCACTGTTGCAAAAATTCCCGCCTAGGCGCTAAACACTCTTAAACCGAGACGAGTTGCTCCCTGGCGTCCGCCTCGGTGGCCGGCCGTCTAGGCGGCGGCATAGCGCCTAACTCACCCGATTGGGTCGAGTTGGCGGCCGACTGGGCCGAATTTGGCCGAGTTAACTTGCCCAACTCGGTAGAGTTAGCCGAGTTAACTCGAGCGAGTTAGCCTTATTAATTTTATTATTATATTTATATATATTTAAATTTATTTATTTATATAAGTAAGAGAAGTAAGATATATATATATATATATATATATATATATATATATATATATATATATATATATATATATATATATATAATA
>NC_044926.1:24951968-24969022 GCF_003576645.1 Ipomoea triloba | reverse complement strand
ATATATATATATATATATATATATATATATATATATATATATATATATATATATATATATATATATATAATATGACATACACTCACACACATGAATTAATTTTTTGTTTTTATAGGTGGCTGCCTAGACCGCTTAAGCGCTAGGCGCTAGTCTACCGCCCGACTAGTGCCTAGTGCCTACTGCAACCATGATTATTACTCGTATTTCTCATGTTCTATACGCTATATATATGAATATAACTTCAGTCGAAGTCTCAATCGAAGCCATATAATCTTAGTCGAAGTCTCTTCAACTGTGATTATATTCATATATATATATATATATATATATATATATATATATATATATATATATATATATATATATATATATATATATATATATATATATATGGCGTATAAGACAGGAGAAATATGAATAATAATACACTATATATGTGAACGGACAATTTTACCCCTTTATTTGACCTCAACTTAACCAAAATTTGACTAAATGACCAATATTGAAAATAATTTGAAAGTCAAGGGACTTAAATTGTCCAAATTAAAAGTCGGGGACTAATTTTAGAAAATCAACATAGTCGGAGGACCATTGCTGGAATTAATTCATATATAATATATATGGGTCACACTTGGGTGAGACCGTCTCACGGATCCTTGTTCGTGAGACGGGTCGGGTCGGGTCAAAGCACCATGCAAATGTCATACTTATATGTGCAAATGTCATACTTATATACTCAAATATAACACTAATCAATAATACAATTTTTGTTACTTATAAGAGAAAATGTTAGGAATATTTGTAATTAGATTTTGATGAGTCAAAAATGTATTTTAGTTTGAAAAATTAGAAAGCCAAATATTTCGTAAGCTAATATACCTAAACAGTCAAAAGTCAACTTGGAAGAATTGTTGGAGAAGGAAGGTACTTGCTTCGAATCCTATGAAGCTTAATATATTCAGAGCACAAGAAGTGACTAAAAGTTGAAGTGGTGGAGATGGTAGAAGATTTGTAAGAATGGTGAATGGTCTATGGTTTGAATCCTTATAGCCATGAATTTTTTTTGGGAATTAGAATCTCCCAGAATACTACTACTTGTATAATATTTACAAAGTTAGTTAACAAAGGATTGATTAGAGCATTGGAGATTAATTGGGCAAATGTTGCAAACATGGAAGAAGAAATTGAGTTGGTGGCTGAAATTATGGCTGAAAACATGGAAACAAATTGAAGGAGGAATATAGGAGATGACAGGGAAGAAGAAACAAACAGAGGAATATTACAAACACAAGATGACAAAAGAAGTAATACAAACACAAAATGACAAAAGTATAAATCAGGTTTTGCTCTTCTATTTCAAATATATTTACCTGATTTGTTCAAAATAGTTGTGAGCTGTGGTGGAGGTGCGTAGATACGAAAATAAGAAGAAGTCTATTTATTACATTCCAAATAGATGAGGAATATCAGGAGACTACATTCCAAATAGATGAGGAATATCTGGAGATTGAATACTACATTCCAAATACATCAGGAATATATGGAGAAAAATACAACAACGGACAACGGAGACTGCAAATCAGCACATGGAATTAACAATAAAGAATTAATTCTCTCCAATGGATTAATTCTTTCTTCATCTATAAATACAGGACACTTGAGCAAAAACAAAGTAGAGACGGAGATATGCAAGAAAAGCAGTGTGATACATCTGAGAATAGCAGAGCAATAAAAATGCGAAAAACTAAAAATCCATATTTTTAGTCCCTGAGAGTTGGAGAAAAATATTTTCTTTTACTACTATGTATCAAAATTTCTACTAAGTGTAGATAGAGAGCTGAGTAACAAGAGGAGCTTGTGAAAACTCTGGGGAGTGTAGCTTTGTGCGAAACACTCGTTGGTGTAGGAGTATAGCTTTGTGCGAGATACTCGCTGGTGGAGTGTAGCTTTGTGCGAGACACTCAATATCTACTAGGTGTAGATAGAAGTGCTGGGTTGGCACTTGGTGTTCACTATTGTATCTGGGTGATTGAAGATAATGAAAGGAGTAGAGTGGACGTAGGCTAGGTTTGGCCGAACCACTTAAAAATCTCTCTCTCATTTATTTACTGCTCATATATATTTTGCTCTGCACACATAATATTCATGCTCACGCACACACTCTTATTTGCAGGTTCAATATTTGCTAGACTCAGTTACTATTTCGTCACTATTTATCACTATTCACTTTCATCGGGGTTTGCTATTATTTGTTATCTCCTACGTCCGCATGCAAGCCAAATTTATTGTATATCATATTTGAGCTATTCCAAGTATTTCTATCGTATTGCATGTGATATATCTCATCTCCATCATTGCGTTCTAATTATAGAATTTTACGTACGTTATTCCGCTGTGCATTTCAAGTTGAATTTATTCACTTGAAATTATCTTTAGTCAAAGTGTTATTAATTTTTAATTTGCTTGCCCCCCCCCCCTCTAGACTTTTCACCACCCATTCGGGACCAACAGAAAAAGTAATACATTTTTCATAATAAGTAATGTTGATAAGTGTCCCTTACTTATAAGAGCAAATATAATACTTTTGATGGCAAATGTAATACTTTTAAATCGAAATGTAAAAGTATTGTATTTTCCCTTAAAAGTATTACATTTAACCTTATAAGTAACAAAAATTTTATTCCTGATTAGTATTACCATTTGAGCATATAAGTATGACATTTGTGCATATAAGTGTTACATTCGCATCTTGACCCGACCCGTCTCATGGTGAGACGGTCTCACACAAGTTTTTGCCAATATATATTACTTATTACTCCTTATGTCTCATTTTATCTGTCATATTTACTATTCATTAGTTAAACTAATTCTCTCTTATTTGCTTATTTCTATTAGCATTTTCTTATAATTTTTAGATTTGATTTTTTGTGTTTAATAGTACTTTTAATGTAGTTTTTAAATATATAAATTTTTACATACTAATTCTAAAC
This sequence comes from Ipomoea triloba, assembly GCF_003576645.1. Taxonomy (NCBI): domain Eukaryota; kingdom Viridiplantae; phylum Streptophyta; class Magnoliopsida; order Solanales; family Convolvulaceae; genus Ipomoea; species Ipomoea triloba. The sequence goes on along the minus strand of NC_044926.1, from coordinate 24,966,032 downwards.
TTAATATTATGAAAAATTAAATAGTAAATAGCTCTAGTCAAGTCTCGTTAACTGAACATGACACATAAAATAAGACGAAGGGAATATATATTAAAAAAATAATAGCGTTAAATGTTTCTGTGAGTCGAGAACTGAACTCACGAAGATTGAAAAAGACGTTGTCGCACACCCACCGCTCATGCCGCCCAGCCGCCCGAGATTATAAGGGTCGTCGATCGCGCCTACGCCACAGCAACCACTCAAATACTCAATAATAGTTGTGTTGAAAGGAAACTGAATAACAGTTTCACATATTTGAGTGTTATAATGCCGAATGAAACTGTAGTTATATCGAAAGGAAACTATAGTTGCATTGTGTTGAAAGGGAACTGCATTGTATATAAAATGAAACTGAATATATTATACACACAGAGTAAATAACATAGAACATAGCCGTTTCTTTTCATTAATCAAAACAACGTCGTTTTGATACATGGACTATCATGCATTGTGGATCGCAGTACACAGTAAAATTATAGGGGCCCTTTTTTTTTTTTTTAATTTCGCCCTTGGGCCTATAGAAACTTTGGACCGACCCTGGTTTAATTAATATATGTAAGTATAACATTTGTACACGTTTTTGGTCCTCCTAATTGTTGGCTTAATTAATGTCAAAAACCTTTGTTTAAGTCTAATAGGTTGTTATTAAGTCAAACTGTATCAGCACTGGATTAGTTCTCTATCTGCTCTGGATCTGTGTTCTGCCTGCTCTGGATTAGTGCCAGTATTTGATTAATTCAAATTAAATCAAGTCACCTTGATCCACGATCTATGGGGTGATCTACTCTACTGGACAGAGCTTGAATTGAGGGATTAACAGCAGTTGGAGTTGAGGATAATTGGTTGGTTCATTAGCTATATAAAGAGTTCCAGGACTTGGGTTTCATTACTGATTTTATTTACTTAGAGATTCCAGAGATTATGTGAGAACTATATACATGATTCTTATATTACTTCAAGTGTTATTATCAGCTTGGAAGCATATTTAATTTGATGATTCGGCCGTGTTGGTGAACCTTGACGAATCGCACAGTGTCAGCTTGAAGATGATGAAGGCTTAGCTAGGAGTACTTTTTGTAACCATTAGTATAGGATGGTTGTTGTGTGACTCCTTGTAATGCTTTGTGATCATCTAGTGGATTGGGCTGACGTGAAGTGCTCAGCTGGGAACAAAAATTAACCTGGGAACAAATATTGGGGTTGGGATGAGAAATAAAACCTAAAAATTGCCCCAAATTTTGCTTTTAAAAAAGGCCCAAAGTATTGCGAAAAATAAAAATAAAAATAAAAATTGACCCAAAAAAGGCCCAAAAATTTGTTCCCAAATTAAACAATATTATTAAGAAATATTAATTTTATTATCATTATTAATACACAAGGGCATATAGGTTTTTATATTCATTATTCCCATACCCTTTTACCTCCCACCAAACAATAGAACTTATCTTCCCAACAACTTATTTTCCACCAACCAAACAACATAATTTATCTTCCTGGTAACTACTTTTCCACGGAATCTCACTTCTACTTCCCTTCAAATATTTTCCGCGAACCAAATGAGCCCTAAATTATATATATATATATGAAAGAGACTTCACTGTCTCATATTTTGAAACTTGAAAGTACCATACCTAAAAAGAAAATAGTCAAATACTGGGACTTTTTCATTTTAGTAATGAGACATCAAAGAATCTTAAGATATACTCCGTATGCGTCTTTATCATTCACTTTGAATGATACTGGATATATAGAGTTACCATGACAAATTATAATGTAGGTTATTGATAGATGTTTATTTTTAGTATATCAAAAGTTTATTTTTATGTAATCATAAATATGAATATTTTGCTTACAAAAGGTTTATTTTTAGGTAATTATGATTCTATGAATCTTTAGTAATAAAAAAAATGAAAAAAAGAAAAAAAAAAGCATTATGTATACTAAAAGTTCATTTTTAGATAATCATATATATTAGTGATCATATATATTAGTGATCTACCTTGTAATGTGAATAATGCATGGTCAACAGTATAATGATTGAGTTACCATGTCGACCGGTATGATAAATTTTATATATATAGAAAAAGTGCTAAATAAAATCGCATCAAATTGTATCTAATACAATCATATATATATATATATATATATATATATATATATATATATGCTTAGTTGTACCGAGTATTGTTAGTACTGGCACCAACAATATTAAATACAACCAAGCATACAATCGGATATTGGTGATGATTTACACCTTAAAAAACACACACCACCCCTCAACTTTCAATTTTGGGTTTTGGGCTGTGAATTTTGAGATTTGGGTTGAGTTATGATATTGATGGATGATGTTTGGGAATTGCAGGAATTTGATGGGGTATATGGAGCAGCCTGGCACTGTATAGTAGGAAGCAGTTTTGGGTCATTTGTGACACATTCTGTAGGTGGCTTCATATATATCTCAATGGATCATATATAAGCTAGCTATATGTACTCTTGTTCAAGACCTCTATACAGAGACCAACTTGAAACTCATATTATATATGTTCAAATAATCAAACACCAGCTGAAAGTGGAACCTATTCTTTTTCTAGTTTTAATTTGTATTATCAAAATCAAAAAATTAATGAGATTGTCGAGAAATGATAGAAATGTTTTGTACGAGATTAATTTCACTTGATGATCTGAAGTGATTTTTTAACAAGTAATATTTTCGATGAAATTTGTTGGACTTAAAGTATTTTTAATTTTTGACAATTGGTTTTGCCAAGAAAAGCATTTATGTTCTACATCGTACATGCAGAATGAACATTAAAATATAGTGATCTTAGGGTTAGCGTTAATGAACATCAGAAACCATTGGCAAGAAAATTATATAGTCAAAATAAAGGACAAAATGTCAGCAGGCTTATTCTTCGTCCTCCAATTTGTTACGTAATACTCCGGCTAATAATCTGCTACCTGGTCGGCAGGGATGGTAAACTAAAATGTAACGTGGATGCTGCTTTGCTTGATGATACCTTGGGGTTTGGTATTGTGATTAGAGATCATGCAGGGCATTTTGTGGGCTGCTTACAGTGGGCATCTGTGCTGCTCTCGGGACCCATATCTAGCTGAAACTATGGCGGTCAAGGAGGTACTAACCTGGATCAAGAGTCGCAGGCAAAATATTATTGTTATTATTGAATCCGACTTGTTTAAATTTTTGTACTAGTTTTAATACTGTTAGTAGGCCCATTTCGTTGATGAGAGGGGAATTGGGAAAATGTCCCTTTGATGAGTTTGATCCATCTTTCATGTTTGTTTCAAGTGATAAGATGTGAAATTAATTAACTAAGCAAACGTGTGGGGTGCGTTTGTTAATTGTAAAATTTTTAAATTTTTTTAGAGCAAAAATAGATAAAATTTTGAAAATAAGTATTTTTTTAAATTGAAGAATCATGGGGTAGTAGGTTGGTTAAAGCTCTAACATATGTAGGAAAATTTTATTGCGGATAATGGTCTATGTAGCAGTATGGACTATGAAATATGTATCATTTAAATTCATTTCAATTTCATTTGATAATATTGTTATGTTCTTTAGTTTTATTTTTCCTCCACACTTGTTTCATTATAGCAATACTAAATTCATTTTAATTATACTATAGTTTCATTTGATAATATACATTGGCTCTGTTTGGCGAAATTTATTTAGAAGTTTATAACTTATTTTAAGCTACTAATAAGCTATAAGCTCTTTTTTTAAAAAAAAAAAAAAAAAAAAGCTATAAACTCTGTTTGGTAATATTTCCAAAATAAGCTAGTAGTTTATTAAATTTTTTTTTTTTCATATTTATCCTTATTATTTTAAATAAATAACATCTTTTACCCCTCTCAATTAAAATCTTTTTGGCTTTTTCTCTTCAATATGTTTGGTTGTAATTTCAATTTGACATTTGTGTGTTTGAACATTAATTATTGTATGGACTATAAATATTTTGTTTTACTTTATATATTTCCAAATATATGTTCTTACTTTCTATTTTATTAAAATATATTAGTTTCATTATTTTATATTTTAATACGTAAACAAACCTATTTATCAGCTTATCAAAAAGCTAATTTTACCAAACACTTTTAAGCATAACAGCTAGTTTAACAACTCTTCATATTTCAGCTACATGCTTATAGTTTTTCAGCTTTCAGCCAGGGACGAATCTAGAAATTCTTTCCAGTGGGGGCGAAATCGAAACCGCCGAAACATTAAAACAAAAGAAATAGTTTGAAAAAAATAAAACAAGATTAATTTGATAAAATAATTCAAATAGAAAACACATTATAAATTACACATCTTATTATTAATTTTTGAAAAAAGTTATATATATATATATATATTAAAAAAGCATTGAAGAAGATATTGAAATAAAAAGTCTTAATTTAGGGGCGAAAAATATAATTTTTTGAGTAATTTAATTCTAATGATTTTGATTAATTGTATATTTTTATTACTCTATTATCAAGTTCAAGTCTGGTAATATAATAAATATAGTTTCCAAATTTTTGCTGGTCTGATTAAAATCTCAAACTCAAAGTGAGTAGTCCACTGTGGGACCGCACACATACATATTCATAACACAACGTCACAAAGCAAAAAGCCTTCAAGAAGCTGTTGAGATAAAAGCATTAAAAGGGGATTCAAACCCTTAGACATTTCCTAGCAAAACCGTGTGCTTACCAACTCGTACAACTATCCAATTGTTTACACATATCCGTCCCTCCTTTCAGCCCATCGTTATATCGTGGACCACGGTGCACATAGCAATGTGCTCCTTGGTCCAAAACGACGTCGTTTTAATGTTAGTGGATGCGGACGCGAATGACTCTAGGGAAATCATTATCTATAATATACATAATGATTATCTAGAATAGATAGAATGTTTGCCTAGAATACATAGAATGTTTGCCCAGAATACACAGAATATTGACACAAAATACACAGAACTCATCCTCCTAATATTCAAATGCACAAACAAATCACAACCTATGTTAATAACATGAATAGACAAAATATTGACACAAAATATACAGAACTCATCCTCTTAAATATTCGAATTCACAAACACATCACAACATGTGTTACTAACATGAATACACTAGACGCGGACGCGAATGGCTCCAGGGAATTCATTATCTATAATACACATAATCATTATTTAGAATACACAGAGCGTTTGCCTAGAATACACAGAATGTTTGTCCAAAATATACAGAATATTGACACAAAATACACAGAACTCATCCTCCTAACATTCGAATGCACAAACATATCACAACCTGTGTTAATAACATGAATACACAGAATATTGACACAAAATACACAGAATTCATCATCCTAAACATTCTAATGCACAAACACATCGCAACATGTGTTACTAACATGAATACACAGAACGGTTGCCTAGAATACACAGAATGATTGCCTGAAATACACAGAACAATTACATAGAATACACAAAATACTAATATAAATACACAAACCGGCCGAAACGGGAAACGTGATTTCCAAAAAATGGGACTGTTAGTTTACAATGCTCAAAACGACGTCGTTTACGTACGTGGTGCACATTGCTATATGCATCGTGGTGCACAGTATAATTTGTCCCTTTCAACTTCTTTTCAGCTAGGTTTGCCAAACATAGCCATTATTGATTGAGCTCTACTTTTTTGTATCATTTTCCACACACTAATTTAATTATAATATTGTTAAAGTATTATTTTAATTGCACTTCAAGTCATTTGACAATATATATTATTGTATTGCTCGGGATTTTAGTTTCATTTTTCATGCACACTAATTCATTATAACAATATAAAATATCATTTTAATTATATATACTACAGTTTTATTTGACAATAATGTGCTATGTTTTTTGTTTTCATTTTTCACACACACTAGTTTGATTATAGTAACACTAAAGTATCATTTTAATTCTACTACATTTTCATTTGACGATCATGATCTACACAACGATGCGTGGACCATGGTCCACTGTATAACAACTGGGAATAATATTGTTTCATATGTTAATTAATATGATTATTGATCATTCAATGTGATATAATTTTCAGTGGGGTCCACTTTCATTTTGTGTAATGTCAAAGTAAATTTGAGTTTTCCTAAAATTAATAATGGGTGAATGCAAAATTGATTTTCAAAGTGAACTATTTGAGTTGAGAAAAATAGAGTTGGAAAAGCTTTTAACTGCTCCGTAGCATTTATACCACCGTGAAAAAGAGATGTGTTTGCAACTTTGCACTAGTATATATATACAATTTAATTTTTTTTAGGCAAAAGGGTCAAATAAGCCCATGTACTACCACTGATTGTTCATCCAGCACCATGAATTACAATATGGTCCATCTAGGTCATTATACTCCTAATTATTTTTCATCTAGCATTTTTAGCCTATTTCTAACAAGTAACCCATCTAATTTGATGACATGGAAAAATAAAAATTTAAGAAAAATGATGACATATTATTTATATGGATGTTTTGGATTATTTCTAGTTTTCTACCCTATTTCATTAATGAAAAAAATAATTTCTGTAATGAAATAAGGTAAAAATCAAAATTGCTATATAACGTTTTAACTACAATATATGTATACGGGGTATTCACTATTGTTTGGCAATAAGATTTCATGGAAATTGATATATGAAAATTAAATTATTTTTATAATAACTTAAAATATTGTATTGGGTAAAATTTTCTTTTTATTTTAAAAATAAATTAATATTTTTGGATAATTGAATAACTTAAGATATTATATTTTTGGATGAATTTTTGCAATGAAATTGAGCAGAAATCAAAGTTACTATATAAAGTTTCGACTACAGTGTACTACGGATGTATAACGCGGTATTCAGTGTCTTTCGACAATGAGATTCCATGAAAATTAAATTATTTTTAAAAAAATAATAAAATTTACTCAATACAATATCTTAAGTTTTTATAAAAATAATTTAATTTCATATATCAATTTTCATGGAATTTTATTGCCGAACGACTTTGAATACGCCGCTATACATACACAATAGTGCAGTACAGTATAATTAAAACATTATATAACAATTTTGATTTCTACCCTATTTCATTGCAAGATAATTATTTTTTTCATTAATGAAATAGGGTAGAAAACTAGAAGTCATCCAAAACATCATATAAATAACATGTCATCATTTTTTCTAATTTTATTTTTCCATGTCATCAAATCAGATGTGTTACTTGTTAGAAATAGGCTAAAAATATTATATGAAAAATAATTAGGAGTATAATGGCCTAGACGGACTATATTTTAATTCATGGTGCTAGATGAACAATCAGTGTTAGTACATGAATCTATTTGACTCTTTTGCCTTTTTTTTTAAGAGTTTGAATTGTATAACATAAATGATCCCAAAAGATGTCAAATTAAATCAAATTACAAACAATTTAGATTTGTGTGCACTCGTCACCTAAAACTGGCATATGGAATTTTTTGAAAAATTATTATTATTTTTAATTAATCGTGAAAATTTTCCCATTGGCACTTTTTTAAAATGCATGCATCTACAGTTCTACACTAGAATAGAGAGTGAAAAGGTACAGGCGCAGTACAAATATGATGCATGTTTCACTTTGATAATAGGAGACGATTTACGACTTACGAGGAAATTGGTAACGATCTTGATGTATGAGGAAAAAAAAAAAAAAAGAAAGTGAGCACCATTAATAAAATGTCATAAGAACATGCATGGATAATCTAAAATTTGATTTTGGGATTGAAATTTTGATTTATGTTTCAAAAGTTTGGAATTATGCTTTGAGTTTGATGAGATATTAGAGATGAATTCATGGTAAATCAATTTGAGGAGAAACGAGAACAATCTGGATTCTGGAAGTCGACCTGGACTTGGGGCTGTCAGAGGTTAGCCTCAGCCTGATGCGACCTCGACTTGGGGCAGTCTTGGCCTAGGGCATAAGGTCGGCCTCGGTTATGGACACGGTTAAGACGGATCTAACCGCCCACCCTACTCTCGGGGGTTGGTTAGAAAGCTGCTTTAGTATAAATTAACTTGTTATTGTCTCATTAGAACATCATTCTATCATTCATTCATTCACATGTAATCCTCTTACAACGCTTATTAAAACAAATCTTGTCTCCGCGAAACATATTTCTTGTCTTTTTTTCATTTCATTATCAATAATTCGGACTACCCGAGTTAATTAAATATGTATTGTAACTCAATATCTCTAGCTACTTGACAATGAATTACAAAGATATATCTGTTTAGGTTATTTATAGTTGATAAATTCAAATTAAGAAAATTAATTAACAATTTTTACAAAGGACTAAATTTGAAAGCTTATATATACTTATTACTACTTATCATATTAACTGTTCGTGGTTTTTTTTTTTTTGGACGGTTGGCTTTATGACTTGGAAGGGAATAGAGAGGCACACAATCATGTTTGGAAGTGCCAGAAATGAAAAGCGACCGTGCACTGCCAAAGCAAACAACTAATACTCCGTAAAAAACATGTACTGAAACAGTTTAAAGCATGACTTTTTTAACAACGCTAAAATTTCAGAAGAAGAATCCAAAACCTTAAATTTGAACAAATCATACACTACATCTTCAAATCTTGTTCACAATAAACGACGACGACATGATAACAGTTAACTTCTGCGCTTATCAATTGAGAGAGAAGTGGTATCCCAATACATATGTTGATGGAGTAACGGTGCATAATTTTATCCAATTGATTTAGTCCAAGTATCATTATCAGATTGTTTTCAACCGTCTATCCTCGGAAGCCAATTTAGTATCCATGCTTTAGACAGCACTAGATTATTAGTGATTAATGCTGTCACACTAAAATTGTCGCTACCCTACAATTAATGTTTGTTAGCTATTATTACTCCATACTTTTTCTTCCTCGCAAAACGTAAAATTCTATCACCTATAAACCCATACTTCAAACTAACATGATAGTCGAAGGGTAAATGATCACAGTGACATAGTGACTCAGCAACTAATTAGGTAGAAGGACCAGTATTTGGTGCTTAAATTACAAGGAGCCCCAAAACCCCCACACGGTGGTTTGTGATTGTCACGATTACGCTCGATCATGTGTCCTTAGCTTGCTCACAATCTACCACTAGGAACTAATGGATTTTTTTTTCCCCTTTTTGTATAAATAGTAGTTTGAGGTTTTTTGGTGATGTAGAACCTTAGTCAAATTGGTCAGACAGTTAAATTGGTAATCACAACATAACATTCTAAGTTTAATTCCTCGTGGGAGCGATGTATTAACTTTCTTGGTTTGAGTCGGTTAACTATATGTAGTTATTTATACATATCATAAAACCGCTCACTACTTGAGTACTTGTAAAGAACCACTCACTACTTATAAAGTGCTATAACTACCCATGAAATCTCTAGAATAGTAGTTATTCCGCTATACTATTACTACAACAACAACAACAACAACAACAATAATAATAATAATTGCAAGGTTGCAGGGTGTATCATTTAAAGGCCCAATGGTTCACGAATTATGCATGTGCCAAATCCATCAGAAAATTTTGAACCCACCATGGCAGAATGGAACCCAACTGTTGTGCTCGTGGTACTATAGAATGATTCTCCATGCAATGGTTGGCTTTTATATATATATATATATATCGCGGTAAAGTATGATACAACTATATATTAAAAAGATCTTATTATAAATTGAATTTATTAAGCGGGGGAAATTCACTTTTTTATGTGTTTTGCCTTAATTCATTATGATTATTAAGTCTTGTATGTGGATTTCTCTGGTAAGAAATGTAATACTGTACATTTTAAGTAAAGTATGTGTAATATATTCTTTTTTACGAACGTATAAAAAATATTATATTTTAACATAAAAGTATTACAAACCTATAAATTAAAAAAATATATAAGATTTATGTGTTCAACATTGATGTGGTGCAGTGGATGCTAAAATCCAGTTACAGCTCATGTATTCCCAAAAGATGTGGGCATGCACTCATTCATTCCTTTGAAAAAATATGCATAGAAGCACAGCAACAAAAGTCACTTTATCCTCATCTAAATCGACTTTCACAATTTTCTTAATGAAAAGCTCAAACTCCATCTAAAAGAATCAATTCACATTCACCATTTTCCCATCTTGTCTACCACATTTTTACTATATATATGCATCATAATAACCATTTTTACATGTGAACCATACAACTCTACGCTCAAAATGAGTATTTCAACTCTTTTAGTTCCCATGACTATAATGATATTGTCAAATAATTTAATTTTTAACTTTTAATTTGACCACATTTAATCTAAGATATTATAGTGCTCCCTCCAGACTTCTATATTGATGAGTAGGATCCTCATATTGATATGTACTAAATGAAATAGATTTCGAAACAGGAATATGAGTAGATAAAGCTTTGCATTCTGTCATGCCAGCCCTTTTCAGAATATTAGTCATGTATCTTTGTTGTCATTGTCTCATTTTATCATCTGTTATAATTTTTTTTATCTAATTTACTTTAATTCTTAGGACAATATGATAATTTTACAATTTTAATCTTCTATTTTTATTTTAAAATCTTAAAAAGAACATAATAAAAAACATGACAATAAAAAAGAGAGAGTTAATTTTCCATAAAAAATATACCTAAAATTATTGTGTATCACACCGTTTATGAATAATTTTCAGCAAGAAGATTAAACTAAGATTTTAAAATTACCGAATTGTGTTAAAAATTATGTTAATTTAATGAAAATTATAATACATAAGGGGATAAATGTGGTAAGGTCAGTAAATTTATGAGACTAAATATCGTGAAATTAAAAGTTGTAAACTAGCTAATTGATCATTTGTACGAGGATTTAAGTGAAAAATTAATATTTTATAAAAATATATTTTAATGTTATTTGTTTAGGACTATTATTGTAATAATTATTGGGAATAAAAAAGAATATATTGTACTAACATATTTAATTATCAAGTTGATATATATTTTAATTACATTATAGTATCAATTAACATAAATAAAGCAGATACGACTTGTTTCCATTTTTGGTATAGAAAGCTAAATATATGAAGAAAAGTAAGCAGCTATCACAATGTAAAACCCAATGCCAAATCCAAATTAAAGCTTCATGCCACATATCAATCAAGCCAACAATTCAGTAAATAGTTGGTCCCTTTCATGGGGTGTAACAATCATTTTCTATATATATCTATACACAAAATTTATATCCAAAAACAATAATAAAGATATTGAAATTTACAACGACTTTAGATAAAGAATTATTTCACAGCTTTGAGTCCTGAAAATACAATTAATTTGAAACTCTTGAGAGAGTGTTTTATTATTCTTGAAATCTTACTTCACACAAATATGATTAGTCTCAGTGCACAGGGTCTTAATGTGCTTTATTTGACTAAAATTAGACCCCAAAAACTCCATAAAATTAAAGCAATTTAAGCTGCACACATAATTTGCATTGGAATATCGACTTCATGACTCTTATCCTTTATTAAATAAAATGTTGAAGAAGAATTGGAGAACTATCAACTACATATTAGCAATTTTATTTTCCTTAATTAAAAAGAAGTGAAGATATTTCCCACCAAGAAACTTAATGGTAGTTGTGCAACTTTTACACGTATTAATTGATATGATTTCAAAACCTTTTTATCATTACAAGTCAATCTAATCATAAATTGATCATGCTATAGTGTGTGAAAAAAGTTAATGCAAAGAAATGATGTATATGTAAGCATTATATTATGTTCATATGAGTGGTGTAGTTAGGATAAGTATGAAGCTAAGCCACATGGTCCAATTACCATATTGAGTAATGTCCAAAGTAAGCTTTTGTATGCACTGTTTTTGCCTCACTTGATGAATGTTTTAGTTTGGAGAATAGATTGAAGTTAGGCAAAGAAAGGGAAAGAATTGACAATTTGTGTCAGTGAGGTTAGGCCTCATTAATTAGTGTGAAGCTTCTTTGTTATTTCTACTCTAATAAACTATTTAGACTTCAGTACTAATCATCACTTTATTTCTAAATTCAAGGAATTCAATTCAATAAATAATGTTTTTTTTAAAAAAAAAAAACTACACATTTAATTATTTTATTACTAGGTATAACACACACGTATTATCTATTTTAATGTTTAAACACATCTTGAGCATCTGCACAAGTCCAAGGAATATTATTCATATTTATAATGAAACTCATTTTTATACAAGATAACGCGAGAGTAAGTGTCCAATGTAGAGATAGTAATTTACCCCGTCTCGATGAGATTCTCGATCCCCGCCCTGATGGAGACAGCGATGAAAAAAAATTTGAGGATCAGGGACGGGGACAGGCAATGCATGTAATTCTCCGTCGAGGACGGGGGCGAGGATACCCCTCCCCGCCAAATATATATATATATATATATATATATATATATATATATATATATATATATATATATATATATATATATATATATATATATATATATATATATATATATATATATAAAATAGTGGTTTATGTAAAATATTGTGTATGATTTATTTCAAGTTTGCTTGTGTTGATTAGTTATACATTATAATTGATAAATATGTAAATGCTACTTTATAGTATAATATATTTGGTTTAATATAGTATTTAATAATTAGCATTTAACGGCATAAGGATAATTTGGTTTAAAAGATTAAAGTACACTATTTTACATATAATGTATAACTTGATCGTCATAAAAAAAATACAAACATAATTCATAAATATAACAACATTGGCTCACTTAGTTAGAAATGACACTTTTACTCTCTCAATTATCAGTTCTTATACTGTGGACCAAGGTCACAAAACGACATCGTTTCAATAAGTGGAGAAACGGTTCCTGTAAATTACCGTAATTGATACTATAGTTCATCTCAAACGATACTAGCTACAGTTGTATTGAACTGATACTGCAGTTGTCGGAGGCCGTTAGTTTCATCCATCTGAAACTGCAGTTGTGTTGAACTGGTACTGCCGTTGTGTTGAAAGGGAATTGCAGTTGCGTGGAATGGAGGTCGTTTCATCCGTCTGTTTTCATTAATCAAAACGACGTCGTTTTATCACTTTGACCACAATGCTTGGTGGACCGTGGTCCACAGTAAAACTTGCGCTCAATTATGACCGTAATATTGATTTAGTCTTTCAATTATTTATGATAAAATTTTAGTATGTCTTTATATTTTTAGGAAAGTGGTGAATTTGGTCCTTAGGATTTTTTGAATTCCAACCCATTTTTATATATGTAAAATATTTTTTGAAAAATCCATTTTAAAATTGAATTATGATTTATGATACATTATATTTTAAGAGTTCGAATAATATACAAATAATAAGTATTAAATTATTAAAATTTTAAATTTTAAATATAATTATTACAAAATTTAAAATAAAAAGAAAAATCACTAATAAGCTCACTTAAAACGAATGATCAATCATTGCGCTAAACAACTACGTAGTATTTTGGGCTCTTCTATATTAAGCAAAGCTGCGATTTATTAGGCGTGTGATCCCATAAGAACTCAGATTAATATAGTAATTAAAATACGCGCGGATTGTGAGTCTACAGTTCCAATCGCCAACGACAAACTGAAGAACAGCCACGTGGCTATTTCAGACCGCGAGTATACTTATGAATTGTACTCGAAGCATTGTCCCTACGCTCTATCCAGACCAAGCCCTTCAGATCCTCCGAGAATACCTCAGAGGCTCAGAGGACTATGGTGCTCACTTCTCCCTAGCTTAAGTTAGCAACAACCCACTCTCCCCCGTTATCTTGCGCCGAAAGCTCCACCTCCCCCCCCCCCCCCCCCCCCCCCCCCCCCCCCCCCCCCCCCCCCCCCCCCCCCCCCCCCCCCCCCCCCCCCCCCCCACCCCCCCCCCCCCCCCCCCCCCCCCCCCCCCCCCCCCCCCCCCCCCCCCCCCCC